>NW_010269235.1:47762-51854 GCF_000690775.1 Eurypyga helias
CAGAATGTCTCTAGATGAGTTGCTCATCCTCTAGGGTACACTGCCTCTGCTGTAAGAACACAAATCTAAAATGCTGCAGTGTGTGGTATTTGTAACAGGCAGCTTTTGCGCTGTGATCCCCCTGGCCCCCATCACTAACCTCAGGATCAAGGTCATCGAGAACATGCTCTAGCTGTTTCAGTTCATCCTCTGAGAGTTTGCTGAGTATTTCGTCTTCATTGATATTCTTGTATTTCTCCAACTCTTTTCGGAAGGGCAGAGACATGGCTCCTGCTGCACTGCTCGACTGACGCTGCTCTTCAAGATTTCAACCATCCAGGAAAACTGGGCTTCTTGCGGCTTCACTCACTGTTAGCAGTAAAGCATTAAGAGAATCTCCATTTAGCTGACATAGTCCTAAAGAGCTGGCAAGCTGAGAGCCACATTTACACTTTATTAACCAAAACAAAGCAGCAAGATGTCCCGGCTCAGCGGAGGGGGTGTGGGAAGCTCTGGGGCTGCCTGTGCAGCAGCAGCTGAGGAACAGCAAGGTGGGGTACGGCGCACTCCAGAACCTCATGGGTGCAGAAGCTTTGAGACATAGATAAGAAAAAACACTGGGAACTTATCCTTTTCCATAGAGATAAATCTGTTTTACTTAATTTGCTTAGAAACAGCAGTATCTGCTTGTTCTTTTGGCTAAAGGCAGAGGAAAGTGGTAGAGTCACAGAAAACAGACCAAAACCGACAAACAAGAAACAAAATGTTATGCCTCGAGGTACTCTATCCTATCCCAGCTTTGCTGATGGCTGAAAGCTTACCCACATCATCTTGGCCGGCTTTTTGGTACATTCTGGGGTACCTAAGCACCTTTCAAGTATGCTAGTCGGGTAGTCTTATTTGAAAAATTTTGGCTACAAATGATAGCACTTATCATCAAAATAATTCTTGCAGTGAGGAGGATATGCTACTTACAGCTCAAAAGATCATCTGTGAATTACTCCGCTGCGTGGGGCACCTGCAGACATCCAAAACACAGGCATGAATCACAGAACACCAGGTTGGAAGGGACCCCACGGATCATCTGGTCCAACCTTCCTTGGCAAAAGCACGATCTAGACAAGATGGCCCAGCACCCTGTCCAGCTGAATTTAAGTGTCCAATGTTGGGGAATGCACTGCTTCCCTGGGGAGATTATTCCAATGGCTGATTGTTTTCACTGTGAAAAATTTTCCTCTTGTGTCCAATGGGAATCTCCCCAGGAGTAACTTGTGCCCATTACCCTTTGTCTT
Organism: Eurypyga helias; assembly: GCF_000690775.1. Lineage (NCBI taxonomy): Eukaryota > Metazoa > Chordata > Aves > Eurypygiformes > Eurypygidae > Eurypyga > Eurypyga helias. The sequence goes on from NW_010269235.1 coordinate 49,034, forward strand.
TTCCATGTGACTCCCTGTAAAAGGGAGTCTCCATCTTTTTTGTAGCCACTCTTTAACTCGATCACGGTGATAAGGTCTTCCCTAAGCCTTGAAAAAATATGGATACAAACTCTTTAAGTATACAAACTCTTTAAGTTTTAAACCTTGAATGTGGTTCCTTGTTAGTAGATCCCAACTGATTAGTAACAAGAAAGTGTCATTTGCATGGCTCCGATAGTTATTGCCATATAGTTTGTCATATGATGAAAGACACTATATTTACTCACTGTTTTCCCTATCCAGAACCAATTCTAGATCCAGAACCTGCCTGCAAAAGGATACAGTGAAAGAGAATTAACATATGATCAGAAACAGCATTAGCTGGGGACTTAAACTGTGCTCCAGGCCCCCTCGAGTCTGCCCAGTTTCCCACGCCAGTACCAGAGCTCTCTGAATCACACAGCCAGCTGTGCGGTTTTACAGCTGAGTTTTTGCATTCACAAACTTCAGAGTTAGGTTGATATGGAAACCAGCCAACTGGCACCTACATCTGGCTTAGGTATCAACCCAAACTCTGGTTTCCTTTGGCCAGGTCCTTACTTGTCATAAGCTAACAAAATCCACGTGGGTTGTCTCGCTCTTCATATGAGCTGGAAGCCTGATCTTTATTTTTCTTTTATTCAAACTCCAAATTAAAATGTTGAATTTACTCACAGTTTCACTATTAAAATGCTAAATATTAAAACATAAGTCATTTTTCCATTTACTCAAAAAAAATGGCAATCAGCAACCTATGGAAAGGGAAGAGAATGAGCAGAATTACAAATCCAAAAAATCTGGAATTTTATGAATACTGCAAGACATGAAAAGCCTTGACTTGAAACGATTAAATGTCCTATTCCAAGAAACAGCGTTATTTCCCCTATACACTCTCGGTTTTTTTCTTATTACTGCTCTAATTGTTGTCCTTGTTCTCACAGCACGACATCATTGTCAAGCCATTCCAAACGTCATGGTAGAATTCAACTGTTCTTTAAACTGGGAGTTTCTTTTAGGAAGTTAGTCGGCATCTGATGTTTCTCAAAGTTACAGCGGTTGTGAAAAATTCTTCTGTTACAAAATTCTATCATATGTGATGAGTGAGAGATTTTGGCAAAAAAAAAAGTCCAAAAGAGCTAATGTTTTTGTGTACTTGGTGCTTAAAGACACTAGTTCTACATATATTTAGCTGATACAATTTGTTACCAAAACTACTTGTTAAAAATAGAAGCATTTTATTTACAAGTGATAAGTACATTTGTTTAAACTGTAAAAACAAATGCAGCTGCGGTATATTTCTATACTAAGGCATCAGGCGCCTTCGCCATGTTTCTTTGGATAAACTCACTAAAAACTAACATTTCAGCTAGCAGTAATTAACTGGGCTGAAAAACTTCTTTGAGGAGATTAGAGCTTTTTAAAACCCTGTTTAACAGTTTAAATGGGTATTTTATTAGAGTTAAATCACACCCCTGGAAAACACAGGAATGTAATCCCGAAGTTAGGTTACTTAAATACTGTTGGAAAAGTAACCCGCGCGAGAACTAAGTCTCTCCGGGTGAGGTCCAGCCCTTCTGTTGTGCGGGATGCCTGGTACCAGTACCTCTCCCTCTGTTGTATGGCATGGCACGATTCCCGTCAGGAACACAGCTCAGAATTGTTTTACTGCTATCAGCAAGACCATATACGTAAGGGCTTTTGTGAGAAGGTTTGCAAATCTGGGTGCTAATGGGTAATTACGGCAGAGTATGATGGTTTGTGCTGCCAGGCGTTTCTGGTTTCTCTGAGAATTCCCTGCGTGCTTAGCCATGAAGGGAAGACGTGCCAGAAGACACTTTTCAACAGGTGACAGTTTTCAATATTTTAACTGTTTTCTTTTATTTATTAGGAAGAGAAAATATTTGGCCATGACCCGCAGAGAAATACAAAGCCAGATATGAAATATCTAGCTTCTCTTATGCCATGAAGCACGATGTTGGATAACCCTTGTTAGATCAGCGGTGCATGCAAGAGCTTGACATCACGCTTTTCTTGCATTAGCCACGGAAATTCCCTTGATATTTTCAATCTCACAACTGAATCCTACTCTTCAGTGGCGGAACAAAAGCAAAAGGCACCACTTAGGCAGTTTCTTTGTCCGCAATCCCTCTAAGCAGAAAAGCTTTTCTGGAGTTTGCACCCTGCGGTACTGGAAGCTCCACCGAAATGCCTGTGGTTGATGTCCTGGCTTTATGGTCTCTACTGACCATTCCCCAGAGCCACATTATCGGAAACCAAGGGAACAAGGTAAATCTGACAGTTCAGCATCATTCAGTCTGGGAAGGAAATGATGAAGTCTTGAGTTCACATACTCTGGAAATGGTGGGCTAATGTGATGATTACAATCTCCACCTTCCTAATTGGACTTCATACCGTTAATTTTGTGTATATAGACAGGGCCATACGCTGTCTGTGCTGCTGCTTATTTTGGTTTGACTTTCCTGAGTGTGCCCATACTGTTGACTTTTCACACATTATATCCAGCGGATTTTCTTTGTTACTATTACTGTATGAAGACTTAAATCAGCTAAAAAAGCAATCCGAACTAACCAACAGCTCCTCGCTCCTGTTCTCGTGAGCATACAAAAGCAGATCAGGTGCCACGCAGCGGAGAGGAGATGCTCAGTCTAGTTGCAGAGGCACTGTGCTGTTGAATGTCACACTGCAGCAGGGACACTGAGGGAAGCTGAATGAGGGACCGTGGGCAAGACTGTGGAGCTTCCCTTCAAACTTACTGGGAAGAGCGAACAAGGAGAATAAGGAA
>NW_010269236.1:0-29330 GCF_000690775.1 Eurypyga helias
GTGCGGCCTCCCCGTCCTGCTGCGGGCGCGCGGCCGAGAAACCGGGTGGGTGAGAACCCGGCGCGGCCGCCCGCTGCCTGTGCCGCGTGAAGCTGGGCGAACCTGACTGGGTTGCTCTCCCAAACTTCTTTTACACGTGGAGGGGGAGTGAGCTGTGTAACGCCCTGTCGCGCCCGGGAAATAGCAGTGTTCCAGCCTTGCGAACTCCTCCCGGCGAGAGCTCGTTCGCTGGTGTGCTCTGGATACCGTGGTGTTTATTAATCCGGCACCCGGGGAGAAGGTGTGGTTTTAACCCCTGTGAGCGGTAATTTAAGTTTTTTAAGCACTCTTCCGCCCCTCTCTGCCTTTGGTGGAGTGCAGCCGTTTCAATAATTATAACGCTTTCCTGAAATACCATAGCTTTCTGTCTTAGGGCTCTTGAAATGAAGTAAAAAAGACTGGAAGCGAGGTGAAGGTGGACCAGTGCAACTCTCCTGAATGAGACTACGTGGCCGCTGATATATTTAAACTTAATGTGTTAAAACTCCTTTCTGTGTACCAAAGATGCAGGGAGCTACCCTTGATATCTGCAGAAGTGTTAGTGGTGTTGCTTTGCCTCAGGCTTTAGGAACTGGATAGCAGCCGAAGTTAGTTTGGCTGCTCGAAAGTGCACTGAGTGCTTCAAACCTTGTACGCGGTGCAATATACCCGCTCACCGTCTATTAAAAGCGAAGCAAGTGTGTGTGTTTCCATTAGGGAGAGGAAAGGAGACACAAAGCTTTAAGCTCGTCTCTTCAAAGTCAAGGGAGTGGGCGGGTCGTTCTGTAGGACTCCTTAAAGTTGGTGGTGTTAAGGGGAGTCTGCTGTTCAGGCTCTCAGAAGAAGTGTACTTGCCTGTATTGGAGGATAGTTTGGTGCTCTGACGCTATGGCACTCGTCTGTTAATGCTGACTTCTTGTGTGACAGCTTTTGATGAGGATCAAATACTTGATCAACAACCAAGTATATGTCTCATTTGTTAGTGGTCTGAATGAGTGGAATCCAGCTACAGTAGTCAATATTGCAGCTACTGTGTCAGAATTAAAAGCCTTCAAACTGGGTAACTTACTTTTTTTTTAATACCTTTTTAAAGTTACCTTATTTTACCTTGTCTTGTGTTCTGCCTGTGGTAGAACATCTTACTGAGGTAACCCTTGAGTCCAGAAATGGCAACATAACAGGAAACCAGAAAGTGGTGACAGTTTGCTCAATAGTATGAGAGCTTCTGAAACTAAAAAGATGTAGTGTATAGCTTGAAAATATCTCTGAAGTAATGTCACCTGCTGTAAGTTACTCTCACAAAATAAGAAAATGGAAACCTGGAAAAACTCCTGAGAATAGCATAGACTGAGATTGCCTTTTGACTATTGAATTCCTTTGAGCACCTTTTGGTACAAACCTGTTTAGAGCCGTCAGTCTCCTGAAGGTCCTTCTGTGCCAGATGAGTTTCACTTTCTCAGACTTTGGTCTAAGACAAACATGGGTGGAGAAAAAAAAGATGTGAAATATGGTACCACGAATATCTCTGTAAGGGGTTAAAAAAAAAAAATCCAGTGAACATTCTCCAGTCTTCCTCGAGCACATCCAGGTGCTGCTTTTCAAACATCTTTAAGCCTTTGTTTCTTAGTTTTCACTTGTACACAAAACTTACTTGTATTAAGTGCAAGCAGGTAAGAGTAGTTTAAATATGGTAACCTCTGGTAAAATCACACGGTGTGTTTTCAAAGAGTACAAGTACTTTCCAATTGAAGTAAATTATGAAGGAAAACGTAGCTTGGATTTAATGCAACACTGCTAGCCATAGCTTGGTCGCTACGTGTGTGTGTCATTGAAAATGCTACACCATCTGGTATTACTTGTAATTGCTGCTCAAGAAAAAGCTTCACCAAGAACATGTTTTCCAGAGTTGTTGTAGTCGTATCGGGGATGTGGAGGACTATCAGTTTGTGCACTCTATTCAGATTGATTCTTATAATACCCTTACTGCCAAGTTTCCTCAAGAAAAAGTATTACAGTGTGGGTATTTACAGGAAAATGTTACACGTGCAGTGTCAACTGGTATTTAAGTCTCGGGTTTTGTCTGGCTACTAACTGCTGAGTAGTATAGTTGTGTTTTTCTCGAAGAGCAAAAAAAAAAACCCCGACACCTAAGCAGCGTCAGTGGGAATACTTGGGTTTTTTTCTCGAAGTAGGTCACGGTGTCCTAAATAAGTCAGCAGATCTATTTCTGTAGTATTTTGTAATATTTTAGGATAACATAAAATGTTATCCAGAGGCTGATCTTTTCTCTTAGTGGAGCACCTAAAGGTCTTGTCTGAGTTGTGGGCTCTCTTGCTTCCCCTCAGCCCTGAGTTTGGGTTGCATGGGGTGGGGCTAGGTTATGCTTTTGGTGACATCTCATCTTGGCTACCTATTGAAAAGCCATATAAAAAATAAATCAGTTATAGCTGTAGCCAAGTTGGTACCTGACAGAGTAGACTTGTGTGTAGACCACAAGGTAGAAAAATAACTCCCCTAAATGAATTGCATCTTAAACTTTTAAATGAACACAGTAATAAAGGGAAAAACAACTCCTCTTATGTACAGCCCAGGGGAGGGGAAAGTAATTAATGTTACTCATGAAATCTTAAAACTCCTATACCTATAGGAGCTTTGGAAAACTTGTAAGAAGTGACTTTTCAGGTACTCTAACATTGTTTTGTGTAATAGAATTAGCCTCTTGAGCCTTTTGCTTTAGGAGAAAGTTCAGGTCTCCACCAGATCATCACAAACTTGCAAGTTTTACCAATAAGATCCCATTATGACTGTCACGGTTTAGGGCTGGTTTTGTATCTACCCGTTCTTAGTTTTGGCAGCTGGAGCTCATGGCTGTCGGGTGAACGCTGATGCAGTGTGGTTCTAACAGAGATGTGTCAGTTGTCATACAGCAGGGAGAAACCCTTGAACTCTTCCATGGGCAGTAAGGTGACTGTCTGTAATCTGAAGCTCTTTAGTAGTCTGTGAAGCTTTTCAGTACAGTAATTGAAGAAATTTAACTTCAACAAAAAAGCAGTTAACGTTGCATTCTATAAATGTGGATTTTATTTAGCAATTGCTTAAAGCTTTTTAAAAAACTTTACGAACTGTCATGTATCCTTGTTCAGTGGTGGAGTGGGACAGCGTAGCTGAATTGCTTTGCTTCTGGTGAAGCAACTGTAAGTTGAGATGTAGCTATTATATAAATGGAACTTAGATTGCCGTCAAAACCTGCTCTGTAAGAGCACGTGGGCATAAGAACATTTGTATCAGTCGGGTGCTATCTTTTAGTTCAGTTTTCCAGCGAGAATTGTTGCATTCCTTAGGCTACCCTGAGGAAGTTTGCTGAAGCGGCTCTTCTGTTTTAGGTTTTTTTCTAATCAGTAGTTTACAGTGCAGCTTCCAAAAAGAAAATGGAATTTTTTTCCAAGACTGCTGGGCTTAAGGAAGGTGGTTTTAAATCTTATATCCGTCTTAGAGCAGTTTCAGTCCTGTGACATAATGGAAGAAAACCAGGAATATTAAACCATTATGGTTGTTCTAGGTATTTACAGTTCTCTTGAAAGAGAGATTCCTGAATCAAGAAAACAATGACTTTTTTGTTACTTGAAAGTTGAAAAGTATGTCAGTTTTTATTGGTGCCTGGCTGAGAATTTTCCAAAAACCTTATATTTATATTAAAACCTTACATTATGTATATATATGTATAATTTAATACCTGGAGTTATGTATGCTGTTCTCTGAACAGCGGTATGATTTCATAGATGATGTGCCAGTATTTCAGATGAGTTGTGGAAGAGAAATCCTAAGCGCTCTTCTAGGCAGTAAGATTTTCACAGCTCTTCCAGGCTACTTGAAAACCACTATGGTACTTTCTTGGTTTAAAGCTGTTTGAAATGCGCCCCCTTCCCCACCCCTGTCTGATGTTAACATGCTTCCAAATTCCATTCTAGAAATAGCACCACAGTTTCACTTGCAGTTGAAATGATTCCTCTGGGTAATTGGCAAAACGCTTTGAGTTGTAAAGTGTTTATGTAAGTCGTGTGATAAGAAAATGAGCATCACTTGCCCCACACATTTCATTCCAGCTTTTGCTGCCAACATCCGTGTTACAGTTGCCCAGCTGTCAGTCTCTCAGGTGCATGCCTTCCTTTATACTTCCAGATGTTTGGTGTTAATAGCCTTTACCTCCTTTGGCACCGGCTGGAACAGATCCATACAGTTGTTTCTATGTGCAAACTTATAGAGAAATGACACTTAATTTCTTTTTTTTTGTTAGGTATCAATTGCTAGAGTTCAAATGTGATGCTAGCTTTATTATTACTAGTTGTTAAATAATTTTTAAAAATGCCCTGAGTAGCCTTATTAAAGGGTCTTTTTAAACTTATGTTTTTGCAATACACTCTTAAGAAAGTCCAATATTGGACTATGAAATGCACTGAGATTTTTTTTTTTCCATTGTTCATTCTTCGTTGAGTGTTCTGGAGACACTTGGTTTGCCTAAGCATATGTTCTGCAATATTAGCAACTGCAGCCAATGTGTTTGTGCGTTCAGGGAGACTTTGAAACCGAAGACCACGATTGTGCTAAGTGCCCTCAATAAAAATTGTCACTGCGGGAGTCGGTATGTACCTATCGTCTGAAGTGCCTGGGACGCGCAGCTCACTCAGGTCCTCTACCCTCAAGCACAGCTTGAATTAGACTGAGTAGCCCTGCGTATGTGACATACTGCCTTTCGGTTGCCTTTTAAAATGGTCAGGCTCGCATCTTACAGAAGCAAGTAGCACATGCTGGAAAACCTTACTGAGCGTTTTTACACAATTAGTGGAACTGCACTTTTCAACCACGTGGAACCACACTAGTGGATTAAAACAACAACATACGAGCTTTGTAAATGCACCAGAAGTCTATCGATTTCCACTCACTTTCTGTCACTTGCCGGAAAACTTTCAGTCTTGTGTACCAAAGCAGAAGGCAGTTGCTCCCTTCTCGAGGTAGACACCTGGATAGCTTTTTGGGGTAGTAATCCTCTATGATGGCATGATAAGCCAAAACTTTTTTATGGATGTGTGGCTTAAGGGAGAGGTAATCAGTTACAGCATTTGATACAGTTGCTAACAGTAGGTTTCTGTGATGTTGTGCCTGAGCAGCACTGTAAGAACACGTTTGATATCAGTCTTCCCTTCCAGTTCCATCCATTATTTAGTAAGTGCTCTTAATATTGAAAATATTTAGTGAAAAATTTGTCTTGCTTAGTGGTCACATAGAGAGAAAGGACTTTGCAGAAATAATCTTTTCGATAGGCTGTCTGTGTGTGATCTTTGAGCTTAGCAGGTCAGTGGAGTTTCTTTAACTTGCCTAATAGTCTAGGTATTGCTCTGTATAGAGTTTGGGTTGGGGAAGTGTTGTTGTTTGGTTGGGTTTTATAAACTGAGAATAGGAACTGGGACTTGTAACCAGCATAGAAATGTTACAGAACTGTTACATGAAAAACACTGAGCAAGATTCAATAGCCATGTCTTTAATGTTTAGTTACAAACTGAATTTAGGAAGACTTCATGTGTTTCAAAAGAATTACTTAGAAATGTGGTAACAAAGTTCTCGTTTAGTAGGTGAGGCTGTTGAGTTAAAAGTCAAGTTTTGACAGTGTAAGTTTTGGAATTGGGACTTGTTATATGGGGAAATAATTCTCTATGGTTTGGACTTGTAGAAATGTTAAAGTTAGTTAATTTGACACAGCATCTGACAGTGATACAGCTGTGAGTGGTGAGCAGCATCTATCAAATTACTTGTTTTCTGAGAATCTTCACATTTGTGAATACTGAAATATTTTAATACTGATTAACAACGACGTTTTCATGTATAGCTTAAAACATTTTTCAAGGCTCTTTTTTGTGCAGTAATTGCAGTAGTTTTGTGTGTTACTACTAAGGGTGAAAGTTTTCATCCCAGCTTGTATGTTTTGTACATATTTGGCAACCTTTGACATCAGAATGAAATTACTAACTTAATAGAATTTGCATTTTATAGCTCTCCACCACTATCTGAAACTCTTTACTCGGTTAAAATTATTTCAAACAGTAATCCTTAATAAAGGACTTTATGTTCTTAATAAACAGATCTTTAATTAAGATACCTCTGTAATATAATCTGTGCTTCAGAACAGGTGTAAATCCTAAGCGCAATATTTCTGTGAAATAGTTTAGAACAAAATATCCATGTGTGATCTGTTTAAATTGCTTTTGATAATGTAGTTTGTCCTCTACGTACTGCTAAAAAGACCCAGAAGTTGGCCATTTCAGTGGTGCTGACGCGTGTTCAGCTGTTGCCCAATTTCCCGAGCACCCACCCTTCTTCAAGTACGTACGCAGACAAACCACACACACAGCAGTGCTGCTCTGCAGCCAACAGGCTGTTCACAGGCTTGGCTTGAAGAGGCCACAAAGGAAGCTTTTCAAACTAGATGTTTGTTTTACTGGCCTTGCCCAGTCCTTAAGGTGTGCTTTGATCACACCTGAGCCAAATTTAGCTCAGAGAGAATAAATGTCTAATGTACATGTCTTGAGGGGTTTAGAATGGTCCTGGATTCAGTTCTTTGCTCTCTTCTCAGCAAGTGCCTTCACTAGCGTTGTTGGGCAGGCTCTTTTTCCCTGTTATCTGCTGGAGCCTGTTCTGGTTTTATACGAGTGCTCAGGCACTTGAAGCTCTCTGTCTCTGACCTCCCCAGTTAAAGTTCTACTGTCGAGTTTATAATCAGTCTCGGACACAAAGAGCTTTTTTAATACAAAAGCCTGAGACCTGTCGTGATCCACCACAAAATACTAAGTGGCTTGGTGAGTTAGGTTATTTTAGGTAAGTGGAAAGGTGTATATATGGCAATTCTTGCCTCTTTTCTGCAAGAGTTAAGAGCTTATTACAGGTTTGTAGCATCTCATTTGCTGTCGTGTGTCAGTACTTAGGCTGAGGTTGGAGTTGGAGGGTACTTGCTGCCTGTTGATCTCATGAGGTATAGATGTCTGGGCTTTGCCTTGCTTCTTTAGTTTTCTTTTTTTTTTTTAATTAGATGCGGAAGGTCTGCACAGGCCTTTGGACATAGTTTCTGCAGGACCAGGTTATTTACTGATGAGCTATTGGGACTCCATGAAATTACTGTGTTACCTGGAGTCTTTAAGTAAAACGCAGTAAATTTGAGCAAGGAATGTAAAATAGCTCAATTATTTCTTAAAGAACTGAAGCTAATGCTTCCAGTATGAGCTCTCAAGTGTAAAACCACAAAATAACATGATCCTCTTTGAGTATGGAACTTCTCCTAACGCTTTGATTTTTTTTTCTTTGCTTTAGATCTAATACAGTGCACAAATGAAATGAATGTGAATATTCCGCAGTTGGCAGACACACTCTTTGAGAGAACTGCAAACAGTAGCTGGGTTGTAGTGTTCAAAGCTCTAATTACAACACACCACCTCATGATGTATGGAAACGAGGTAAGACACGATTAGTTCTGTTAAAGCCTCCCTGACAGTGTGTTAAAAAATTGTCTCAGTGTATGAAGCATTATATATGTACTTCAGTTTTTCAAAGGCTTTTGTTTTTCCTCTGCTGATGGCTCCAGAGAAGAAAAATATTCTGTCATTATTTCAGTACCGAAATGTATCGGTGTTTGCAATTTACCTGCAGGTATCTGGGTTGTGCTGTGAGGGAATGATGAGTGACCTTCCTAGAATAAAGACTTGGAAAGCTTTTGATGAGCCTTATTTCATTAGGCTAGTGCTTATCAGTGAGAGCACAGCAAGAGAGTCTTGTTAGCACTCCACAAATGTGCGGCAAATCTATTAGCAGATAAGAATACTTACTAAACGGGGGAGGAATATGGTGGCTAGAATCAAAAATGTAGCAAGTCTCTTAAGCTGTCCTCTTCATAATCCCCTTTTGTGGGGTAAAACACCTGCACAGAAGCAAGAAAGTAAAGAAATCACAATTATAGGAGATCGGTGTGGAGAGAGACTTTTAAAACTACCTTGATATCTGGATGTGTTTGTATCTTACTGTTGAGTTGTTTATGGAGCCAGCTATTATTTGTCAAAACTTCAATGCTGTTTAATCAGATCACTGCATTGTAAAATATATATGTGTTATATATAGAATTAGAACCCCAGTGCTGCTGCTCATCATCACAATTCCAGAAGCATTATTGTTACTAATTACTTGTAAATTTTGTAGCTAAGCTGGTTTCCCACTTCTACAGCAGCAGTAGTTAGGCAAACCTTGGGAGCTTGGGTAATGCAGGTGGTATTTTTTTTTCTGTTTTCAATCTTTTCTGTTCTAAACTACAGAGTTAAACTGAGCAGCTGCTTCTAGGATTATTAGTCTGTTATTCACAGGCAGTGATTCCTTTTTATTTAGTTTAAATTTGTATTTTTGCCAAATAAGAGTGTTAGATTTCAGAGGCTTTGCTAATCAATAGTTTCAAGTTTTCCTTTAAATTGAAATTGTTCCTTTTTAACTCATTTCTATTGTTGTTAAATGTTTCTAGGAAACAGTTACAAGGTAAGTGTAGCTTTGTTGTAATGTGCTTAAATGTTTTACTCTCACAACAATGATATCCTCAACTTTTTTTTCACCAACAGCGCTTTATCCAGTATCTTGCATCCCGAAACACTTTGTTCAATTTAAATAACTACCTGGACAAAAGTGCCATGCAGGGTAAGGATCTTTTGTCGATGGAAATAACTGCTGCTTTTTCTCTCTGTGATAGTGCCTCTGTTTGTGTACTCTAGGAGAGAAACGTCATTTAAATGAAAAGGTGTTATGTGTGTTATTGCGTGAGGCACTGAAGAATGCCCAACCAAGAATGTAGACACGAGGCAAGTGAGATTGAGTTACCCAGCTGAGGGCTAGAAATTTGTCTGTAATGTGTGTATCCTGTGCATACACAGCTGTGAAGCTTTAAATGTGAACTCTTAATGCTGACTAGAATAAACCTGATGAATATTGGCACAACTAGAATAAACCTGATGAATATTGGCACAGACCTATTTTTGCTGTTGCATTGTAGTGTCTCAGGAGTAAATGCTTACTGTTAGGATGCATGGAATAATAACTAGGATGTGCTGTTTAAGTAGTGAGAAGTCCTTAAAATCTCTAAGAAGTCTTTTAATTACTTGCCAGTGGTAGAAAATGTATTTGTCTTTTTGAGGCATTGCAGATAAGTTTTACCAGTCTTGAGCATTTACTAGGAATACATTTTTAATCTAATTTCAAGAACATCTAAATAAGAGCTGCTTGGTTCTTGCCTAATACTTTTATGTGTTTAGGTATTTATTCTCATAATTGCAGTGAATGCTTTCCTAATCGTAGCAAATTGGGAAGAAAGTAACATTACCTCTCAAGGTGAAAGATAGTGAATCTCAAGACTCTGGAAAGTGCCTATGGTAGGGTATTTTATGCAAGTTGATGTAAAATGGTCTAGTAGGATGACAGTTCTTAAAGAACTGTACTCCTTCAAAATGTCTAACTTAAAAATGCTTAACTTGTAGGCTATGATATGTCTACCTTCATTAGGCGATACAGCAGATACTTGAATGAAAAAGCACTTTCATATAGACTTGTAGCAGTTGATTTCACCAAAATGAAAAGAGGGTAAGACTCTTACTGCTTCTTTTGTTTCGTCTTTCATACTGGTGGGGGCGGGGGGGGAGGAGGGGGAAGAAGACCAGTTGTGCTTGAGCTTATCATATATTAGTGTTCCTTTTGGCCCTTTGAGGCTATATAGTGTTGTTGAAACAGCATAATGTGCTGAGGTCTCTTGGAAACTTGTAAACGGTTTGTCTCCGCTGTAGGTTAGATGGAGTGATGAGAACCATGAATGCTGAAAAGCTGCTGAAAACCCTTCCAATCATACAGAACCAGCTTGATGCACTCCTTGATTTTGATGTAAGTACTTTAGCTCAGTGTTGGATAACACATTCTCGTTGTGAAGTGAGTTTCATTATTTTATTAAATACTAATTTACTTTCTCATTGCTTTCTACACAGGCAAATCCAAATGAACTAACAAATGGTGTTATAAATGCTGCGTTTATGCTCCTCTTTAAAGATTCCATTAGACTTTTTGCAGCATACAATGAGGGGATTATTAATCTTTTAGGTATGTGAGAATTTTTTTTAGCTTTCAAACTTTTGTGGAAGATCTTTAGAGAACTAAATAATACAGACAATTTCTGACTGCAATTCCTAATAAATTGTCTTTGCTCCATTACCAGAAAATTAAGCCTGTCTTCGTTTCGGTGGCAACTAGCATAGGCTTAAATTTATGCTTCTGCCTTGAATACATCTTGAAACAAAATGAGATGAGAGAGTGACTGGTGAGACTAAAACAAAGATACCATAAACCTTTGGCAGTTGGACTGTAAAAGTATTAGTGAGATACCTGGTATTTTGAGTATTTAGTTACAGTGTGACTGATTTCTCGTTTTCCATACTTTGATTAAGTCTTGACTGTTCACTTTTACCTGGTGCCTGAATCTGCATGACCCTAGTAGATGACCTGTAGGGGTTTTTGTTCAAGAGTGATGAGCTCTTATAGTGACTATTCAAGCAAATTTCTGAATTAAAACATCTGATCAGTTTGTTCTGTTAATCCATTAGTTTTTACTCAGTGAGGTACCTGTAAGTATATAGGGCAAAACCGTAAACAGTGAAGGATGTGACTCCTTTTGGTAGGTCAGTTCAGTATATATGCCACTTCAATAGTCATTCTAATGTCTTTCGGGTATTGAGCCCATTTACAAATCTCAAACTGTATTGATACAGGGTCTAAAAACGTAAATATATACGAGGCCTATTTTCAAGTGATAAAATTACTTGCCTCAATGTCAGCTAGTAAGAGGACTTCTTGAAAATATTCCTTTAAATACTTAATTTAGCAATTGTAGTGAATCTCATCCATGCTTAATAAAGCTTTTAATTATATTCTAATGTACTGAAATAGAAAAATCAATGTTTTCTGTTGACTGACTTATTGCAAAGGTGTTCAGTATTCATATAAACTTTAAAATAAGCTTTAAGTTACACCTGTCTTCTCTCCCTGAAGCTTGTCTCAAATTAACTTTTATAATACTGTGTCAGCTTTTTTCTGGGGAGGCTCTTATCTTATATAAGTTTTATTTGCATCCTCAGAAAGATATTTTGATATGAAGAAGAACCAGTGCAAAGAAGGCTTGGATATTTACAAAAAATTTCTAGCCAGAATGACCAAATTGTCAGAATTCCTCAAAGTAGCAGAGGTAAATAAATCTACATCTATGGGAAGGATCTACTTTTGCTGTCTGTACTGGTGCAGTAGTCTGTGTTCATAGTCACAGCTTCACAAGCTGATTAACGTTTGCTTAACTTCGCTATACAAGGAAGCATTCTACGGATTAGGTATTTTAAAGATTGTATATGCTCACTGAGGTGAAGTGGGTTTCTTGGGTATCCTTTTTATTAGCCAGACAGCACTGTACCCTTTCTGAAGAGTTGTTACAAATTTCATGAATGGACCAGAATCTATGAACAGAGTGTTACAGTGTGTATGCAGTGCTCTCCTTTACTGTATCTGCTGAGAATGTTCCAGTAAGCAACGTGGGTGTTTCTGATGCTCCCTGTAAGCGTTTCTGCATGAAAGCTAGTCTGGAGGGAAAGTTGGGTTTGCGTTGAGATGCAGCTTAATGCGCTTGTGATTTCTAAGGTGTGCTACCTCTGAACCTTGTGCCAGGTCAGAAAGTTAGGAATATCCCTTTTTAGTATGTTAGTGTCTATGTAACATTCAGATATTGCTGGGTTTTATTTTCATTGCCACTGCCTGTAGTAATGTACTTTTTTCTTCTCTTTTTTTTTTTTTCCCCCTTTGGAAACCCAGCAAGTTGGAATTGATCAGGGTGACATTCCAGATCTTACTCAGGTCAGTTTACATATCATATTGATTCACCAAATTCTTTTGTTCTTTGCATTTTTAAAGGTTGGTGTGGATCATAGTAATCATTCATCTCAAGAGTGTATTTTCCTCTGTATATTTATATATAGGTAATAAGTGTAGTGATTTACCTGCCCTCCCTATGGTTTAAATGTACTCAGCACTCGCTTTGCATCTCAGATTTTTTTGATTATTGTTAATCAGAATCCAGCACTCACTTTGCATCTCAGAGATTTTTTTTTGATTATTGTTAATCAGAATAAATGGCAATCTGTCAGGAGACCTAGGCAATAAACTGGAGTGCCTTTGAGGTCTGGGGTACTCAAGTTGTTTAAGTGGAGTCAGTGTGAAACAGTTGAAATCTAATATGCTACCTTTGAACAGCCACATCTAACCCTATGCTACCTTCATCAAATTAAATCTCATGGGTTAATCATGTAAGAATATGTCTACTGTGAAGATTTGCCTGAACATCATCAGTGTCTTTTTTTAATGTGGAAATCAAATCTAAACCACAAAATTACATTGTTAGTGTTGTTCATTACTGCCTACGGTATGATTTCCATTTGAAACCGTCCGTGTCTCAAAGTAGGAATTTCTAATACTTGTTCCTAGCAACTAATATTAACTTCTTGAAGAACTTCTAGGCCTTTGTGGTAGGAGAGAAATGTGCCTGTAACCGGCAGGGTAAGAGCAGGTAGTGAGTGAAAACAGTAGTTTGATGTTTTCTGTTGGTGTTTGATCTTAGAGTCTTACTCTGTCTTTAGTGCTGCAGTGTTCAGCTGGTCTGTATTATGCTGATCGAATTGCACTCAAGTCTGAAGTTGTACTTCACTGGGTTTGTGTGCACTTGTCCAGTTAATTGGGTCATTATAAGGCTCTTCAAAGCAAGGGGTTTTTTGATTTACTGAGAACAGGGGATTTAACTTCATTTTACTGCTTTTTATATCTGAAACTTTCAGTGAGCAAAACCCTTTATCTGCTGTTCTCACAACATTTGTTTCTAGCAGCTCAGCTGTTTTGTTGTAAGTGCACGTAGATGTGAAAGGCAACTCTGAACTGTGGTGGTAGACGTCAGCGTCCTGTGTATTTTGGCAATTTCAGTGCCACTGTTATGCCTTCCAATTCCATAGTGAATTTCATAGCATTTAGTCAGAGTTGAGTAATTGTACATCAGTTCAGCAACACACTAAAAGAATTTGCTAAAACTTCTTTAATAGGAGTCATAAAATACAGCCTTTTTCAAGTCACATTGTCTGTATATGCCTAGGCATCTTTTCTGACCTAAAACCACAAAGATTGTTCTCTTGAAATTTCACCTCTGATGTTTTGTGGGATGTCTGCAGCAATGAGAAAGTTCAGACGAGTTACTGGTTTTTTGGCTTTAAGTTTTATGCTTGAGGGGATTGCTTAGAGGGTTTTAGAAATAATAAGTATAGAATATGCTTTTCCATACAGATAAGTTTGAGTGGCCTTGGGAGGAAAAAAACCCCCAAAAAAACTTTCTGAATTAGTCTCCTGCTATTAAGATTATTTATCTAGCAGCTGTGTCAGGCAATACCTTTTGCAAACTATTGTTCCCCCTGAATGGTAAAAGCGTTGTTGGTTTTGGTTTGGTGCGGTGGGTTGGCTGGTTGGTTTTCTTCGTCCCTGATACCTTTCCAGACGGGTATTGCAAATTGTTGACTCTTGGGGTTTAGCTGTCTAGTTTGTATGTAGAATTTATTAATGATCTTACCTTGGCTTACCTGGCTCTATTTAGAGAAAGAAAGAAATATCAACCTGGGCCTTAACGTTAAGACAAGCAGTTTTATAGGATTATTCTAATGGCTTTTATTTGCATCTCTTGTAGCTTGAACTGGCTTTCATTGAATGTGCGAAGCTGGTATTGTGCTCAGTATTTCAGAGGAGAACCTGCCAATGGCTTGTGTGATTATTATTTTGACTCTTTCCAGGAAATACTTTGGTGTAGCTTTTGGTACAGAAGGGCTAGGAAGACCAAGCTTGTTTTTCTTCCAAACAATGCCTAGCGTATCTGTTCTACCTACTGAATGTTGGCAGGCGGGAGACTTAATGTCTGTGAAACCATGCCAGATGAGGAGGACTGAGCTTGCGAGTAGATTAAAACTTGAGGGGTCTGTTCCCTTCATGTGAACCTGCAGTAGGATTTCTCTCACTTGTTTTATGGAGCATAAGAGATGCAGTTGAAAGCCATGGGAGCAATGTGGCTAGAACAGCAAGGCAGTGAACTCTTCCAAACATGCCAGCCTAATTATTTTGCTTGATGGAGGTTGTTTTTATAGGGTGATTTGGAGCAATCTTACTTCCTACTGAGGAAATCATCAAGATGATTTCCAAAAAACCCAACTTTATTTAAAGCTGCTGGTTTATTATGATTTAGGCTACCAAAGACTTTGGAGTAGTAGAGCTGATTTTATTGCATAGTCATATGTTGAATATACTCATGTTGTTGGGATCAATGTGGAATTTGATTGCCTTGTTATCAGACCTAACATCCTGCCGTAGTCAAGTGTTTCTAACGCAAGACTCTCTCCTTTCAAATATTTACAGTCAGTGATTTGCTTTCTGTTGCTGTGTGTGAAGGGGGATCAAAAAAGCAAGAGCTGTGTTTTGGTTCTTTTGTAAGTCTAAGGGATTCCTGCTTAATCAGCTGTGATTATTGGATTAATCTTCACACAGCAAATACTGTTGCCAAAACCACAAATGTCAGTGCCATACACGGAGGCAGACCTACTCTGGGGGAATCCTTACTTCATGTCTCTGTGGTGCCACTCCTTTTAAACCACCACAGCTGGGTAGGTAGGATCCAGGTGTGCAGGATGGCAGGCAGCAAAACCCAAAGGCACAGTTATTGTGAGGTTTTGTTTATTTTTAGTGGATGAGGAAAATAATCTGTGTACTAAACAATGATGTGTTGTCTAGAATCAATAATGTTTTATAAATACTTCAACTTTAGGCACCCAGCAGTTTGCTTGAAGCACTGGAACAGCATTTGGCTTCTGTGGAGGGAAAGAAAACAAAGGAAGTCTCTGCAGCTAGCAGGTGAGCACCCAGTGAATTACAACAATGCCTATCCTTAGGACTTGTTGTCTTTTATGCTAAGAATTTTCAGGATTTAGTCATTTGATGTTCTCCTTAACTTTACTCACTTCCAAATATGTCTTCCTAGATGTATAAATGAAGCATCTTGTGAGTTGTAGTCTGATAGCTTAGTCACATTTTGAAATCTAGGTATGTCTCCCTTTCTCTCTGACAGACTTCTTATTATGCTGTAATAAATCACTGAGCGGAGACCTTGTCTATTACTCTTTTTAGCTCTTACTTGTTTGAAGTCCTTGGGCTTATAAGACTTTTAAGGTATTTGGGGTTTGAGGCTCTTTTTCTGTCCAAGATAGGGCAGTACTTATCTTTATTGTCAATTATCTACCTCTCAGACCATGCATTTATCTTAACCTGCCTCTACAAGTTCTTCAGTCCCTTCTCAGAACAGCCAAATCAGCTTAGATGCTTTGTGTTCTTGCTGTCAAGTACAATATCAATGTGTCTTAACTACTTCTGATTGAAGAGTGAGATCTCTCTCGGCGTAGGCATTCTCCCACAGAAACTTGGTGAATATAGGTAATCGGAATGGTGTAAGCTACGTTCCTGAGTTGCTGCCTTGCTCCTCAGACTTTTTTTTTTTTTGCAAGTATCTGAGGATTCGCTACCACAGTATTCTGCTAAAAAGCATGCTATATAGGGAATAACTTCTGTGCTTTGTTTACTGTTTAATATGTGCAAACAAGCTTTCTTGAATGGAATAGAATTCCAGTCTAGTCTGTATGACCTTAAAAAAAAAAAAAGTACAACTGGTATGTTACGTACTTTACAGTTCCTGCCCATTGAAATGTGAGGGAGCAATCCTGTGTACTCATGCCAGCTTTTGACCAAACTCCCTCATTATTGGGGTGTCTGCTTTTCTGTAAGGGAAGAAAAGGCTGAAGTGGAGGGGAAGTGACACACAATTAGATAAGGCGCTTGATTATTAAACTGTAATATGTATACCTGACTGTGTTTTCTTAATAAACTCTTTTTAATTATTACTGATTTTAGAGCTAGTGCCCTGTCCAGTGCTGTTTCCACACTTGCCAATACCGGAATGTCATTTAGCAGGATGGATGAGAAAGAAAAGCAGCAGGCACTGGAGGAGGAGCAAGCTAGACTGCAGGCACTTAAGGTACTATATGTTTTACAAGTTTGTATTCTGAGATTTTTTTTTTTTTAAATCTGGATACAGGTGAAACCCAAAATTGGCTTAAAATAGTGTACAGTGGAGGAACTCTCATCTTGAGAGGTCATGGCATGACACTGGAGGATGCAGGTCTGATGGCTGCCAATATGTGGTAACCCTTCTACCAGGTGTACGATTTAAGTAGCAGAGAGCAGATACAAATCACTTCTCTTCTTCCTTACAAGAAATTGTTACTTCTCTCAAAGATTGACAAAATGCGTACAAGAATCCTAGGTTAGATTGCAGCTGCTGAACACACAGCATTGCTGATTATTGGTTTGAGGGAATTATTTTTCCCCGTGATGTATGGAATGTGGCTTTAGTGTGATTCATCAGTCGTTGTTCATAATGAGAATATATACTGTAGTTCTGCCTGCCTTTAACTGCTCTTACTTATAATTTACTTTGAACAACTGCTTGCAATCGTACATATTTAGGTATGTGTCGTGGCTTAACCTCAGCTGGCATCACTAAGCACCACAGAGCCGTTTGCTCATTGCCACAGTTGGGTGGTGGAGAGATTTGGAAGAGTGAAAGCAAGAAAAGTGGTGGGTTGAGACAAAGTCAGTTCAATAGGTAAAGCAAAAGCTGTGCACACAAACAAAGCAAAACAAGGAATTCATTCCGCACTTCCCGTGGGCAGGCAGGTGTTCAGCCATCCCCCGGCAAGCCAGCCATCCCCAGGAAAGCAAGGTTCCATCATGTAGCAGTTACTTGGAAAGACAAACGCCATCGCTCCAAACATCCCCTGCTTCTTCCTTCTTCCCCAGCTTGACATGCTGAGCATGATGCTGTATGGTCTGGGATATCCCTTTGGTCAGCTGGGGTCAGCTGTCCTGGCTCTGCCACCTCCTGACTCCTTGTGCACCCCCAGCCTACTCACTGGTTGGGGGGGTGTGAGGAGCAGAAAAGGCCTCGACTCTGTCAGCGCTGCTCAGCAGTAACGAAAACATCCCTGGGTTGTGAGTATTGTTTCTAGCACAAACCTAAACCACAGCCTCATAGCAGCTACTGTGGAGAGATCAATTGTACCCCAGCCAAACCAGCACAGCATAATTTATGGACTTTCAGTATAATATATTTGAAAGAAAATCAATACGTTCCCCTTTGGTTCCTTAATGCACTTTCCTTTGCTCATCGGTACTTGCTGAGCAGTCCTCTCAGTAACGTCCCTCCATTAAGGCCTGACTCCCAGTCCTTCAGCTCCTTTTCACCTGTTTATAGCATTGTTTCTTGAGAACATACTCAGTATAAAACCTCAAACAAGACAAGATGCTTCTCTTGCTGAAAGCTAAATCAGTAGCTCTGTCATGTCCAGGCAGAGACGAGTGGGGCAGCTGGGAATTTTTCTTGTGTTACTTTAACATCTCTAGACACGTAAATGATGAAGCAACTGTGCTTATGTCACGTGGAGGTCACTTTGAGAGCCTTAAAACTGTTGGGAGTGTGAAAGTAAACTCTGGCAATAATTTGGAGTTGAGTTTCATCTCTGGAGTTAGAGAGCTATGGAAGATTCTCCACTTTCCTGACTTGGTGTAAGGCATGTTTTTCAAATGAGAGTGAAGCAGGTGCTTTGCTATTAGACTGCAGTCTTGGTGTGCCTTGCTGCCTGCTGCTGAACTG
This sequence comes from Eurypyga helias, assembly GCF_000690775.1. NCBI lineage: Eukaryota > Metazoa > Chordata > Aves > Eurypygiformes > Eurypygidae > Eurypyga > Eurypyga helias. The sequence goes on from NW_010269236.1 coordinate 17,900, forward strand.
CTTCACTTGAATCTCAGCAAGTGCTGTGATGTGGTTGCATGTTCGGTTTTTGGCTGGGGGGGTTGTTACCAGGATCTGTTAGATGTGTCCCCTCTCCACTGCCTCACTCCTGCTGTAACAGGGCTTGTAGCTGCTGTAACAGAATGGTTAAATCAGTTGATACAAGTTTTCATTAGGGGAAGGGAAAGCTGCAGGCTCACTCAGGGTTTTACTTGAGAAACATAAGCAGTGTAAAACACCCACTGTATAAACGCAGTGGGCGTATCTAGAAGCAGTGAGAGACGGAAACCTAAAACTAACAACAAACTAGATTTTGGGTTTGCTAGTTTAAGAGCAACACCGCGTGGATATTACTAGGATGCACATTGTCGGTCTGACTTCTGAACATCTGAACTGAACTATGGAGAGATCCTAACAGTGGAGAGATGGGTGTCCTTGAACAAAAGACCATTGACCTGTTCTTCTGCGGGACTACAAAGGGAATCTAGGATGTGGAGCTTGGCCAGAAGTGTTTTACTTACAGGCAGTTATAGATAATTTAAAAAAAAATTATGTAAAACCTCAAGTCTCACCATGACTTTTAAAGGCTTTGTCAAAACAAATACTGTTATCTCAAATTTCAGTAATTTTCTGTTTTCAGGACTTTACAGAAGAACAACCGTTTTATTTATTAACGCTGTAATGAATTTTTTTTCTTGGAAAAGGCCTTCAGGACTGGAAGGGTTAATAAATTAATAAAACTAAAAGGCAAACTGTATCTCTCCTCTTTCAGGAGCAGCGATTAAGAGAGATATCTGTAGTATCAAATTCCACTTCCACATCAGCATCCCCAAGCACCTTATCAGGAAAAAGTGTGAATACCACTGTAGCTGTTGACCTCTTTGCAGTACCAGCACCCACAACAAACAGGTGAGAGATGCTTTGCTTTCTGCAGCAGCAGAAATTACTCACTCTCCACGGTCAATACCCAACCACTGATCCTAGTCACTTCTCTAGTACTTTTCAAGAATAAACTTTTGCTGATGCTTTCCTGGTGTATTCACAGGAATTTTGCTATCAGTCAATAAAAAGTGCTTAATTACTAGCTTTGTTTTTTGTACCACTATTGATGGGTTACTGGTGAATAAGAGAAAGTGAGGGTGGTATGAGTGTTTGTATAACACAAGAATACAACGCCTATTATATATCTTCATGTTTCTCTCCTCTCCTTCAGCATGCCCAACCTTTCTAGTGATCTTTTTGATCTCCAGCCTGCATTTGTTCCAACTGTGCAGAGTACTCCAGCTATATCAACGTCAGCAAGCAGTGCCTGGGGAGGTGAGCTGATGCGATGATTTTAATGTCTCAGGGATGGGTGCATTCTTAGAATACAAGAAATGAGATTCAGGCTTAATTGAATCTACATCTTAAACCTTAATTACTTGGCATCCAGCCATTTCTATCCTTGACAAAATATAAAGAAGTCATCTGAAAGCTCTGGCAAACTGTTATAGGAAAGTTACTTTTATTTAAACGCAGAGCAGTAGTGTCAATGTGCAGGAGATGGAATGAAGGAGCTATTTGGTAAAGGGTGGAAGAAATGTAACTTAAAATGCCCAAGTTTTAAAAACGCTGGGAAATATAAATTAAGCAGGTGTAACTGAAAAGATTAGGTGAAGAGTATTTCCATTCCATTAAGTGATATTTAATATACTTTTCATTTAAAAGGTGTCAGTAACTTCAGGGTTCTTATAACAAAGCTGTCATTGCCAGTTTTGTGGGCACAGCATTCTCTGTACCCTCACCCATCTCTCCAAAGAATAATCGGGATAGATGTCAAAGAAATGTCCTAAATGCTGAAATAAGGCAATGTTAACACCATTTTGTTTGTTGGTATTTTAGTAGGTGGAATTGCTACCCTTGTATGCTAATTAAAAGGTAGATTCTTGAGGCCAAAAATGTAGTGTCTAAGATTGCTAAGTGTTCTGTCGTTCTCCTCCTCCTACCCAATGGCAATACTAGAATTATTTTCCCTAAATAAAGAGAGCTGTTAGGATTTTTATCTGAAACTAAGAATTTGTCTTAATGGGCTGATCACTAGGTGGAATACTTACAGATTGACTTTGTCTAGAGTTTCATATGCAGTCATTTCAGCCTGTTTTTCTTTTCCATTATTTGTACTCTGTATTCTTTCCTTCACTTCTGCATCTGAAAGGTCCTTTCTCGTCCTCAAATGGTTGTATTGCTTCTCCACCTCATCTGGACATCTTTGACATGAAGCCAGTTGAAGAAGCTGTAAAATCTACCACCCCTTTCATCAATTCTACTTTTTCCTCCAAACAAACAGTGGAACTGTTTAGTGGTAAAAAACCCAAACAAACCCCGTGTAATTTCTTTGGAACTGGAGATGATAATGCTAATAAACTGGGCTATGTAATCTGTGGTTTGGACCAATCTTCACTTTTATTAAAAAGTGAAAATGATGCATTAATTCCAGATGTAGTAAATTATGTGTTTCCTTAAAGTTTTATTTCTACAGTTGAAATAACTGATAACAAAATATGCTCTGCTTGTGCACCTTAGACATCCTAAGACTTGCAGTGTTACTGGAATTTTTGCTGATTTCTTTCAAGCTGCAACCTCCTTTTTCTTTTGGAATGGGGAATGCAGGAGTTACTTGAACTTTTCAAATTTGTTAAATAAAAATCTCTTTAATTACTAAAAAAAATCTTAATTTTTAAGACTGCAGGCTTAATTTTTTGGGTTCCCTCTTCCTTTTTCTCTTTTAAACTGATCTTATTTTCTTCTCTCGTTTTACAAAGATGACTTTAGTGGTCATAAACCTACATATGCTTCTGGGTATCACCCTCTGACTGTTGATGGTAATTTGATTAATTTTTTTAAGACTGTTTTTTCTGTAATGAGTGGTGTTACTCCATGGGTGTATTTGACTCTAAACTTTTTTTTTCAGGTTTTCCTCTTCATTCAGCTCCTCCAAGTACCACTTCTTCAACAATTAATGCAGATTTTGATGCTGTCTTTGGAGGAAAATCTACAGCTCCAGAGTACAGGACTACAAATGGTAAAAACTAGCTTATGACTAATTTGCACCCTACAGGCAACAGTTGCTTAACAATTCAGCATAATTGCTGTTGCAGTTCAAAATTTAATAACAATACATTTGTGGGCTGATAACAGGCTATCAGTTCCTTTGTATTTATTTACTTTTACATTAGCTTTGATTAATCTCATATACTGTGTAATAAGTTTCTTCTCTTTTTTGGGGGATGAACTTTGAACACGGCTCACTGGATATCTCTTAACGGGTAAGTTTAGTTAACCTCTTTTCAGTGCTTATGACTTCAGTGTTTTCTATTGATACGTGATAACGAGTTCCCCCGAACTTCGTTGAGAGATGTTGTATTTAGAAAAATGCAAAACTAGTTGTGTGTATAGCTTGGAGAACAGCTAAATTACGATCTTCGTTAGTGCTATGTGTTCAAAGCCCTCATGGACCTCTAGCAAGGGAACTCTTGTCGACATTCAGGATACAACAGTATCATGAAATTACTGCTGTAAGGTGTTAGAAGAAACTTTGAAACTATCTTTAACAGCATTCTGTCTCCTCAGTTTTAGGGGACATTATCTTCAGTTAAAAATACCATCGGTTACTGCTGAAGTAAAATTATAAGGGTCTACTAGATTAAAGCTACAATATAGTATTCCATTAAAAATAAGTTAAACTATGCTTCTGAGTAAACCTTTAAACACTTCCAGCGTGTTGAGCCTCCACATATAAGTACTCAAACTACTTAGTGTGGTATGAAGTACATCACTGCCTTATGGATGTCTCTTGTTAAATGCAACATAACTCTTCTGTTAACAGTCGCTTTTATTTTCTTCGTTTAGCTTTTAACTTTCTAGATGATGTATTGCAACCCACGGTGCAACCACAGAGTCAAAGAGCCGCTTTAGCCAGCCAGCAAAGCGGAAAAATTTTGGCAAATGACCTCGATTCTTCACTTGCTAATCTAGTGGGAAGTAAGTGAGGAGCTATTTTAAATATAACCTTCTCTTTTGTTACTGAAAACAAAGCATGCTTTTATTCCCCCAAATTAAGACTACTTAGGGATTTTGTCTGTTTCTCTTTTTCCCCAGATCTTGGCTTTGGAGGAACTCCATCCAAAAAGTAAGTGCATATATGTGCTTATAATATTCTCACATGACTGGTAGCCTCCATCACAGTTTACCAGTGTGAACATGGCGAGTCTCAGCTCTTGATAATGATGTGGTACCAAGAACAGCATTGAACCAGTGAGTTTGTGCTCAGTCCCCATGACACTGTCAACCCTAACTTTTGAAGGAATTCACTTTAGTTAGTTATGCAATTGCGGTATTTTTATGAAGCACCACGGAAGATCCAGCAGTTACATAAAGCTCCAGTTAATCATGATGCTGTGCAGTAACGATAGCGTACTTTTAACACAAAACAGAACCCTAAGACTTCATACTTACTGGAACAAAGATAGAAAAGTAGTTCCTGAAATCCTGAATTTCTTCCATCCACAGATTTCAGCTGTGTACATTGTATTAAGGCATGTTCTGGCTTTCCATTACGATGATGTTTCAGTCAGCTGTTGACTCTGCCTGAAAACTAATACCACAGTTTCCTTTCAGGTCAGATATGCAGTGGACCCAGCCTACAGAGAAGAAACTTACTGGTGGAACGAACTGGCAAGCAAAAACAAGCACATCAACCACGTGGAACCCTACTCCCTTACCTGCTATTCCACATATGGTAACTGCTGTGCTACTGAAGTCATGCTTCATACAAAGCACTTTTGAAATACGGCTGCCTTAGCAGGAAGTAGAATGTTCATCTCCGTTACATGTACAACTAGAGTAATTGCCACTTTTGCTATGAATTTTGGACTGCTCTCTGGCTATTTTCCAGTAAGAATAGCTTTGCCTGTAATGCCCGTTTTCCTCATCATATGTGAGTACACTCATTCAGAATTATCGAAGTTGAATGGACTATGAAATCTAGCATTGGACTCAGAAATGAAACTCAAATTCAGATGAGATGATGTCTCATTGTATAGTACTTCTGGGACCATAAAAACTTCTTATCCCCCCTCGGTGCTGTAGAACAGGTTATGTTAGAGTGCTGATGTGTTCTTGTTTTTGAATGATAGAAGTCACCTTAGCATGCCTTGATCACTGTGCATTTGGGTTGTGTGGCTTTATTTCATGCATTCATGATTAATACTTTCTGTCTAAGCATCGGAGAGATTCATGCCATGCATCTGCTCACTCATTTGCTTTCAATTGCACCAACTAATGATGCAAATAGCTAGCTCAGCTGTGAGCATCTTCAAAACCAGTGTCCCTGTTTTGGAAAGGTCAGACTGTCCTGGCTTGCTCTGTGACACTGCCCAGTTCGTGCGTAGGCTGCGTACTCTTCCCGGTGAGGTATTTTAACCAGCACTCCATTCGTAATACAACTGGCACTGCTTAAGAATGCCTGGCAATGTCAAGTGCGTGCATCACTGTGCCTGTGAACCTGACCTGATAGAAGTTGTTACCGGTTTAGGTTGCTATCAGTTTTTCTTTTTTTCATACTGTGATACGTTGCAGACATCAGCAATTGGTGTGTGAGCAATGTTTACCAGCCTACACATCTACTGCCATTTGTTTCTTGGCTGAGTAGTCACTAGCTTCCTTGTGGGTTTTCTTTTTCCTATGCCCTCCTCACACAGAATGGGAGGAAGAAGGAAATATTGCATGACACACCCTCTAGAAGCTTCTCACACAAATGTTTATGCAAACAATATACTCTGAGATCCGGTAAAATTTCTGGGTTTGCTGTAAGCCCTACAGGTGATGGCTTTCTGGGCAGGGAGCCTGTCCAGTTCAGGGGTGTAGTTACTGATGCTACTGTCCATGCACTGTTTTCCTCCCGCTTTACTGGTTTTAATAAGTGAGTTCAGCAGTTAGACAGTTACGGTACTGGACTTGAATCTATCCCTTGGTTAGAATTTGCAGTTCTCATACCTCTTAAATAATTTTCTGTCCTTACTCCTTTGCTGTGCCAGAATGGAGTACATTATCCTGGATATGTAAGTCAATTTCTTGTGACTACATTGGTTATTTTGAGTATTGAACAATACATGTTTTTCACACTTTTACATATATTACTAGTATGCATAAGCTTATCTAAAATGCATCCATTTCCTTCATTGAAGGTACCTGCTCCTATCACATACCCACTGACCACGCCTCAAGTGCCTGTGTATGGAATGGTAAGAAATGCATTGTCTTGTGTTCCTGAAAAACCCAGTTGTCCTCTCCAGTGGGTTTCGTGGCAGGCGTTTCTGTCCTCAAATTCGCCTGCAGCTTCTGTCTGTCGCTTCCTAAGGTCAAGAGGGTGTGCAGTCTGACAGCTCCTTCACAGTGTGCTTTGGAGGAGATTACTTGGAGTTTATATAGCAAGTTTTTTAAAAGCATTGACTTTACTCTGTGTGTGTGTGTGCCCACGCTTATTTTCTACTCTAGTTACAATGTGAAAATACGGTCTTACTAGGATTAGTTTGGATTTTATACACCTCTTCTGTGGGGCGACTGTTTTTCTAACAGGTACCTCCTCAGATTGGAGCTGCTCCTTTGATGGCACCCCAGTCGATGATGTATGCGCAGCCTGGTCTAAGGCCAACAAACCCTTTTGCACCTGTTTCTGAAACTCAGGTGAAATGTCTTCTTTAATCTGGTGATCACTTGGTGGTTGCTGTTAGCAAAGCTAAAGTTTCAAATGTTTTATGAAGGGCTACTTATGTATTTCTGCATTTGGAAGTGAGGGGTTCCTCAGTCAAGGGCAATGGCTTTTGCTGGCGAGGAAGGAAATTCAGATGGTGAGACCATGAAAATGTAAGGGAGAAAGCAAGCATTGGAGATCAGTGGCTAACTTTTTACTGTCAGTATTAAGAAATTGTGAGTGGTGAAGATATATAGAATTCAGACTTTGTGACATTAGCTCATACCTGGTTTAGTCTCGTACCTGACTGGGGAAGGCTTTCTGAAGGATCAGGTGGTGGGGAGGTGAGAAAGGCATGGACAAAAGATCACTCAGGTTGAAGAAACTGTGTATTCCCATTATCCAAACACATTGGTCTCGGTGATTTTCTTTGGGGGTTTTTGTGAGGTCACAAAACGTGTAGTCTTAACTTGTAAGTAGACAGGCAGTTGGATAGATTCCTAATTCTGCAGTACGGAGGAATCGTGTGTTACGGGAATGCCATTAATACGTAATCTCTACTTCACAGATACAGTTTATGTAGAGCCGCCAAAGCAGCAAGACATGAGAACAACCAAATACTGGTAAAAAAAGACAAGACTGCATTTCAATCTTTCCATGATGTACTCCTGAACAGGGCAACTTTTTCTTCCCTGTATAATACAATATTATTTTGAATTGCAATGCTTTAGAGATTCTTGTTTATAACAGTCACTGCAGTGGGAAGTCATGTTTGTCCACTTTTTAAAAATTTTTTTGGTAAACTGCTGAGCAGAAAACTGTGTTTTACTGAGGTTGACTCAGAAGGTGCAAGCCTGTTCATCATCTTCAGAGCTGAGAAGAGGGGTTGTGTGGTTGCTCTCCAACCTTACTCATCGGTGGATTACTTTAGGAAGTTAACTGAGGATGTCCAAGCTATTTATTTTCTCTAAATTCTGTGGCTGTTGTAACCAAGACACAATACAAATGAAGCGGAGCAATAAAACCGTTACGTGCTCTAGTACGTACTCTGATGGAGCAACGCTTGCATTAGCATAAGGCCAATATCGTGTGAAATCAGACAGCTTTTTCATGTTAGAATAGCTTATAGTAATTTGCAAACTTTATAATGTGAGTTTGAAATGCTGTGAATCAAGGAGATAACATACATACATACATACTACATACAGGTATGTAAAAAAACAGTGAGTTGCTCCGTTGGTAGGTCCGTGTTACGTGGCTGGTTAGAAGAGCTGGGCTCTGACGGGGGCTGAAAAGCTGCGGGGGAGTAGGGGAAACCAGTGTGTTAGAGCAGCGTGTGCAGCCTCCAACAGGTGACGGTAGCTGCGCTTCCACCGAGTAACGTCTCTGGGGATCGCATCTTCCGTAGCTCGAGGAGGAGCGGCTTTGGGAGCCGGGGAATGCTGGTATCCCAGATAGCAGCAAACGGGGGCGATTGGAAAATCTTGTTGCGAACTGCGAAAGAGGCAAGAGATCCAAGCTTTATTTTTTTCAAGTCCATGAGGTCAAAAGAAACAAACCTGGCAGTAGTGCTGATGCTCGAACTGGCAACGGTATTGAAATCCCCAGCGGTAGGGAATAGCTCGTGCTGCTTTTCTGAAATAAGAACCTAGTTGTAAACCGTATAAAAGTAATTATTTTAAATATGTAAACACCTGAAAACTCTTAGATAATCTTTTCTTTAATGCTGCAGTAATCTTTTTTTCTTCTGAGTAATTTCAAGGTTCAAATGCTGAGTTAAGAAATCCAGACTCTTTTTGAGAGGAAAATATTTTACATCAACTAATGTATGAACGATGGTGTTCAGGATGGGTCAGATGTGTAGGGACTTGTGGCACATCTTTTCTATTTAACAGTCTTTCCAAAACTGAAATTGGCTGCAAAAATGCCTTATCTTGTGTTTTTTCCATGACTGATAAAAAGTGAAAGCATTAAAAACCAGCAGTTAGTTAATAACATATCCATGGAATTAGGTGCCACCTGTCTCCAGGAAGCTTTGTGGCAGGATACAGTGAAAAGCTCTCCTATAAAACGACTTCTACTAAAGACTAATATTAAAACTGAGTTTTCAAAAAAGGAATGGTTTTCTATTGTTCCAAAAACAGACCCTCCAGAGTAGCATGTCTTCTGGGGGTCTATAATCGCAGAAATATCTCTGACTCTCACTATACATGCAGGTAGGCCTGAGAATCTTGTCCAACTGCCCCATAGAGAACTTGTAAAATACAGCACTTTCCTCGTAGTGGAAACAAGCCTTCTCTTTTCTAAATGCTTAGCTCTGTCCAAAGAGCACAGCAGTAGTATTTCTTAACCCTATGGAAATATTTTTGCCAAGTGACACAACCCAGAAGAAACAAAGTAAAAAAGCACCCCACAACCCTTGGAATCTGTAACCACTAACTTCCTGGGAAATGTAACCTTGCAGAAACTTAAATCTCAGAGTTTCTGCGTGGGTATTCTTTTCTTTTTTTAAAAATAATTTGGACCGGTACATAGCAGTGTGATGTTCAAGTTGGAATTACAAAGGGCTTCAAGCTTTAATCCACCTTCGTTGGGTTGAACAATTGTACGATTTTTAAGCCAATGAGTTCTTCAGTGCCTATGATCACCCCCCACTTGACGAGGGGCTAGATGCCGTTGAGAGCGAGTCGCTGTGTTGAGGGAACTGCTGATTTAGGATGTCGTGAGCTCCATCGACTTAGTCAGCACTGAAAAGTCTTGACTTCAGACTAGAGCAGTACGTGCAGTAAGAAACGCCTGGGCATTAGTGACGGAGCAGAGAGCGCTGCAGTCAGGCAGTTCACAAGCTGTTGGGTCGCTCATACAGAGTTGTGTAAGTAATAATAATCCATTATTTTAATAAAATATGCAAATAAATGCCTGGCAAACAGTATATGTTTGTTACAACTTCATTGCAGAGCATTCTGGATATCTGGGATGCCCTTGGCTCCGAATTGGCTTTAGCACTAGGTATAGTTTGCACTCCTGATTTGCTCTGGGCTTTGTAGTGGTTCTTCGGTTGCTTTCTTGTAGCAAAGCTGTCTGATACCAATCTACATAGTATTGGGAAAAAAGGAGAAACAGCCACAAAATACACCCTAGAAACTGTATAAGCTACCGTCTTTTTAGTCTCGTTCAGAACGTGTGATACGTTAAAACATGGCTTTTGGACTCATCCTGGCGAGGACAGGACTGCTTCACGCGCTTCCCAACGCGCAGAACTGCTCGTCGCCAGCCTCTTGCGCGTGCACGCGTCGGAACGCGGGAGGTGGCAGAGCGCTGTGTCTGAATCGACACCGTTTGGTCAGAAGTGAAAAAAACACGGATGTGGGGTGCTGTCAAGGCTTTTACGGCTCGGAACTTGTTCTCCAGAGAAACACTTTGAAGACGAAGGTTGTTCCGAGGGTGACGGTAACAGCTCTGGGGAGCTGCGAATAGCAGTCGGCGCTGAAGCGCGACGTGTATAGAAAGGTTTCCTTTGTTTCCTTCCATTTTCTTCGGTCGGAATCCTGGAAGCAGACGGCTGTCAGGCCACGTTCAGCTGAGGAAGATGTGGAATACGCTGTGCGCTCTTGTACTCCAGTGGGTGGCTGAAGCCGAACTGCTGGGACCCAGGCGGCGCCGGGGAGGCTGCGTTTCGGGGTGTGCCCTGAGGGGACTGCGGGGGCATTGGGGAGGTTGGCTGGGGAGGCCTGGGGGCCTTGAAAGTACCTCTTTTTAAATACCCGCGGTTTTCTCATGTTTGCTGGGTAAAGTTGGACTTCGCCTCTGGGAAGTTACAGATTTTTTTTTTTAAGTTTTGGACACTTGTACTAGAGAAATCTCAGTTCTGTGCAGATAGTGGTGGAGTACTTGTAGGTAAAAATAACAAAGGACTTCTGTTTAAAAAAACAAAACAAACCACCCCACACACACTAAAACCCTTCTGACTACAAGGTTGAATACAGGGTGTATCCCCCATCTGGGTTTTGGATGTGTGGCAGGAGGGCTGGGGTCACAACTAGAGTAGTATGCACTGTGGATCGGTGCTTAATTTGTACATAAAAAGGAAAACTTTTCGGTTTTGGGGTAGTTTTATTGTAAGGGCAACACCTAAAGGCGCTGTGTATCAGTCATTTATTTCCATTTAAAAGATTCTATTTTTGAGCAATGGAAAGTGTACCCGTGACCATTTATACCTTACTGGTAGTAAGAGGTTCTCTCTGTCCCTAGCTGTAGGTTGGACGTGGCTCGTCAGCGACGCAGCGCTGCGTCACGCAGATTGTCGTGAGCCTGCGTTTAAAGAGTTGGAGTAACCGGTAGAGTCACAGCGGGAGTTGTAACAGCAGATCTGTCCCTGCGTCTCCATCCTGCATCCTCCTGACTCTGTCTAATCCTTCACCAAATGGTTGGCAGGAATTTCATCTTGGGGCAATGACAAAATCGGTGCTGGAAGAGACTTCCCTCACCCCAACCCACACTTTATTTATTTAATAGGTCTTGTTTTGTATGTTACGTTTTTCCCCATAACAGGTTTGTGCCTTTTATTGGATATTTATTTAAAAGGAGCTACTATAATTTAGGTTGTTTGGGCTTTTTTTCAGATGTATTCTTGTACAGCTGTTCCTTGACATGAGGTCCCTCATTTTATAAGAATACAGAATGTGTGGAAATCGTACTAGC
>NW_010269236.1:29361-29674 GCF_000690775.1 Eurypyga helias
TTTAGCCACAAACTGGAAAAAAAAAAATAATCGAGGATTTATGTTCTATGAATTAATATTTTTTAAGGAGAAGCCTAAGCACAAGACTGGCTGTGTTGCTATTTTAATCGTGGAACTTTGCCATTTGTTAATACACAAACTGGTCGTTTTTTAAAAACCGCTCATATCCAATGATTTGATGAAACAAGTTTTGGAGAAAAAATAAATAAATAAACTTTGGCACATGGAAGGTGTGTGCGTGCTGGGGCGGCGGCGTGTTCCCGGGCCTGCGGGGGGGCGTGACGGGTGGGGAACGCGAGAGGGGAGGGGAGCC
>NW_010269237.1:0-4439 GCF_000690775.1 Eurypyga helias
ACCCAAACCGTTCTATGGTTCTACACACTCAACTCAATCAGTTGCTTGGTGGCAACTTGCCAAAAGCTTGAAGGAGATACCAAAGGAAGAGCCACTGTCTCGACCTCCTTTTCTGGACTTCTTCCCTAAGCATCCATTATTGCCCACTGGCATAAGGAAAATACAGAACTAACAGAATTTCTTAACCTTTCCAGGTAAGCTTTGGTCACATCTTCTGAAAACTGCCACTTCAAAAATCAGTAACTAGCCGGATTATAAGTAACTGCAAAACTATTGCAGTTCAATGTAAAAACAGATTTAATGGCACAAGCTTTTGTGAAGATGTTCCCACATATGGCTTTGCAAAGAGACTGTGGGCCAAGTCCCAGCCCAGCAAGAGATGACCTGTGGGCAGGAAAGCCATGAATAAGACTGAGGTGAGTCTGGTTGTGCGCCACCGAGCTACAAGCACGCACGTAGAGGCCACGTGCATCTGATGGTCCACCACGAGACCAGCGTAACCTCTCTACAGTCCCACTGCCAACCCTGCCCATGCTGAAGCAGCAAGCAGCACATCTCCACTGCCTCATTCCAGCCACTGGGATTCCTACTCCAACCTGTAAGAATAAAACCTTGAGGTATTGAGTACATAAAACGGGATCACAACCCATTACTGCAGCTTGCCCAACTTTTACGAAGGCTTTTCCACAGCTCATATGCGTGCTGCACACCATTAATGTTAATGAGTGCTACACTCTGAGAGCAGCAGCAAAGGCCCCAAGGAACAGCAACCTTTATAGCACTGCTGCTTTCTTTACAGAGATGTCCCGGCTTACAGTTATCGAGGACTCCTCAGACCTTCCTAATTGCAGTGAGTGGTTTTCAAAGCCAACAGGAAAAACATCCCTTGTCAAATGGGCAACTTTTTTATTATTGCACCGTCTCAAAGTCTGATGCACACTGCGGTATGTAACAGGTAGCGAAGTGGAAACCTGGCACGTGGAAATGCATCAGTCGTTCAGCAAATAGTTTCTTTGGGACACCTGGATGGATCTCTCATGGATATCTTGTGTTATTTTCTTCTGGACACCTTAATGCCTACTTAAAAAGAGACTTTTAGGAGCTTCTTGAATGACTAGGCTGTCTTCTCTCAGCAGCAGCACAGTTGCTTATTGTTGGTTGGTGCATGGGAGACAAATTAAATAAATGGTCTCCCCATTGCTGGGTGCATGCAGCAGAGGCAGCAGTATGCAAAACGCTTTCCTAAGTTACTTATTCCAACACAAGGGGCTAGTTATTTTAATTCCATTCTTGCCCACTGACTAGTGTTTGTTGCTCTGCTTGAGTGATCTGTACTCCATATCTTCACCCTGATTTTATGTTTGACCTAAGGGAGTGACAGAGGAAGGCAGGGTGGCTCCTGGATCTGCAACTGAGCCCCTTCACTGGTGTCTTTTCAAAAAGCTGAGCCCTGGACAGAGCTTCGGAGCAGCCTTCCAGCAACACGTGGCTCCACAGCACACTCAGGCATCACTCGCAAAGAATCACAGGGCTGCACCCAGCCTGAATGGCCCCACCAGCATCAGAGATCTGCCACTGCCCCTTTGATTCCCACCTGTTCATGGGATGTTCGTTAATTGAATTAGGAGCAAAGCAACAATCCTGCTGCCTGTGCACAGCCCTATCTGCTGGACAGTGTGCATTGGTGTTTTCCTTGGAAAAGCTTAATAAGCCAAAGGAAACTCTATATTTACAGCTAGGGAAGAGGGAATCACTGTCATCCCCCATGACCACCCAGCACAGCCAGGACCAAGCTGATGAGAACTCACAGCTGCCTCCAAGCTTGGCTGAGCCCCTGGGTCCCTGAGGAGCACAGAAAGTCCCATCAGAGGTTTGAGAAGGAAATAAACAGGTCTTTTTAATAGCATTTAGAGAAATATACCCAGTGTCAGTTAAAGGGACTCCAGCAAGGATATCCTGGATCTGGTGCAGTGGGATGGGATGAAGGAGGTCAGAGTTTGGCCACAGGCTCCATCCCGGGGCTTTGCCAGAGGAATCTCCTTTACTGCTAATCCTGGGTGAATGGAGTTAAATTTTTTTCACCTCAAAAAGAGGCTGTCCTGTGCTTAATAAACAAGATGCTGACAGATTCCTTGGCATCCAGATAAATTACTTTTTTTGTTTGTTTGTTTTTTCGTTTTATTTTTTTTTAAACCAAGAGAGAGAACTATCTGGTTTGTTTTTTCCCCCACCCCCAAATACAGCCATTAACGTTCAAAGACTCTTTTAACAAAAGTTTTAACACAAGCACTAGGATGGCTCTACACTGCCACCAGTAATGAAAGTCAGGCTTGCCAGCCAGGAAGGCAGTTTAACCCTTTGGTCACACCTTGCCTTTTAATTCCCTTTGAATAGGCCTGATACAGTTTTGATGGAAAACGCACTCGGTGCATGGTTCAGAAGGCTACAGAATTGAGAGCTATTAAATACTAAAAAGACAAGGTGAGAAACAATTTGCAAAATCTCCTCTTTTTATAGACTGCAGCTATTGAGAAAAATTGAGTAAATTCCCCAGCTACCAAGACTGCAGTCTGTTTCAAGATTCCATCAATTTTTTACGGTACAATCAATATTTATGAATCCCCAAAGAAATGTTGCAAAGAGAAACATGGTGAAACATTTTCCATGCAGTTGCAAAGATGTAACACGGGGACCTAAATAACTTTTAAAATAATCTCAATGACAATCAAAGTGCCTTACATAGCCAATATGGTTTAATGTCAGTGTTTATATTAGCTCTCTTCTAAAGAATAGATGGAAAAGGGAAAAAAAGTAAGGAAAATGTTTGCAGTTTAATCTCTCCTAAAGAAGACATTTTGCTATAATAAGTATTCTGTAATTTGGTGCTTAAAAATTCAAAGGAAGTACTATATTGAAAGTTCTTTGATTTTTTTATGCATTAAAAATATTCACCATCATGCATGCAATGGATTTTTCAGTCAGCTGAACAAAAAAAAAAAAAAGAAGATTTCTATAAAAACTAGGCAAACAAATCCACATTCCTTTAATGGCTACTTTAGGTTTAATATCTAAACTTATTTAAATAACTCTGAACCCTCCTGCTGAGAAATATTGAAAGTAATGGATTCCTTTGTGTGTAATCTCCATTTACATGTAGAGTTTAATTTCCCTCTGGGCTGAACCTGTGTAAAACTTGCCTTGAAATGTCCCTCTGTAAAAACACAATGTTTAGGAGGATGCCTTTTATTTTATTTAAAATTTATTTTGTGCATTATAAAGCAAACAGCCAACTTGTCTACGAGCTGCCAAAACAGTGATGGCGCAGTATGAAGTGAAAATCAGTGATCATGGGAAAGGTCACTCTGCACCCCAGATGCCCCCAAGTCCACCCAAAAGCAAGCTCAGCCCTGCCATGCTCATCACAAAAGTGAGACAAGTCTCTCAGGTAATGCTGGTACCTCAAACCCCTGTGTAGTGGAAGCAGGAGAAACAGTTTTGCTATCATTTTCCTCCAAGGAAGTCAGAAGGAATTTGCTTTTTGGGTGGAGTGATTATAAATTTTAAGCTTCTCCCTTGATATTTGGATATCCTTTGGTTCTTTCCCTCATCTCAGTCCTGTCCCACCTGGCGCCATGCAAATTTAGCTGCAAATAATCCATCATGCACATTTTTATTTGATCACCATCATATCTTTTCTCTTTTATTTTTTGTTTCTTTCTTTTTTTTTTTTTTAACTCAAAGGACACAACTAGGAGAGATTGCTGCTAACGAACCGGTAAGTCAAAGCATTTAATTACCTAATACAAAGTCTTAGCTTCGATGTTACGATTTTATTTTTAAACATTAGTGAGGGCTAAAGTAAGGAAATCTGACCAATTTGCAAAACACTTTCTGTGAGGCTTATTTCCCCAAACCAATCAGGCAAGTTGAGACCCAGCTATTTCTAAGTCTAGTTAAGGGTTGCTCCCTTGCAAGGTGTCTTTTTTTTTTTCCTCTCTTCCCATATTTACTGAGGTGTCTCAATAATTCAGACTCTTACCTAGATACCTTATCCCAGGGAATCTCGGTGGGAAGATATGATATCTGATCTGTTTCTATACTTAATGGCAAATTTCATAATGGAGGAATATTTTATTGAACCATCTCCCTTGAAATTGTAGGGGTTTTACAGTCAGCTACATTCAAAATAGCAATATTTTAAAATATGTTTTTGCTGAAAAACATTAAAAAAAGATTTCTCTTCTAGAAGCATTAAACAGGATTTGTCACAGGGAGAGGGTGGGACAGCAGGAAAAATGGCTTGTACTCAGAAAACTTGGGAATGTTATTTAATTGTTTCACAAAAAACAACCTCTGAAATCAAGGTACTTGAGGATGGGGATGATGAAGGGCAACATCCACAGCAGGGTGATCCATGGGCGCTGCACCACGATGGAGAC
>NW_010269237.1:4502-8885 GCF_000690775.1 Eurypyga helias
TCAACCCCACACAGCTCTCCAGTTTATAAAATATATATTTTTTTAAATGCTGCCCCTGCTGAGACAAAAAAAATAACAACACTGCAGACCGGTTTTGTGACAGAAGTCCCCCTCTCCACCCAGGCAGCCAGGGATGACTTGGCCAATGTTTAATGAGTTTACAATGTTACGTATCTCTTTATCTTTTAATCCATTTAATCAACAATATTTCAAACAACAACAAAAAAAGATGAAACAACAACAACAACAAAAAAAGCAATGCCCCCAATTTGTGTTTTGTTTGACTGCGAGTAATATTCATGTCTGCATGAGGATGGCATGTAATTAACATGTCATAATCAAAATGACTAAGTTTGACACATTATAATCACTGCATGGAGATTATAGCATAGCCACAGGCGATCTGCACAGCCTATCTTAATATCATTTGCATAATGAAAGCATGGTGGCAGTAATAGCTTTTTTCTCTTGTTATCATAATTTCACCCAGGGCTGCAAAGGGCTTTGGTACTGTCAGATGTTGCC
This sequence comes from Eurypyga helias, assembly GCF_000690775.1. NCBI lineage: Eukaryota > Metazoa > Chordata > Aves > Eurypygiformes > Eurypygidae > Eurypyga > Eurypyga helias. The sequence goes on from NW_010269237.1 coordinate 5,028, forward strand.
TGTTAAAAGTCATTGCGAGTTGAAGACTCCAGTCCAAGTGACCTAAGTATTTCCATGTGAGAAATCACCGTGCGGCTGCATGAAAATACAATGAGATGAGGATTTTTTTTCCTCTGATTTCCCAGAAAATAAGTGTGTGCCTTCATTTTGGACCTGTTTCTTACCTGGGAGGTCCTGAACAGCTGGAGTGCTTTTTCTGGGCAACTCACAGATTTCCCATGCATTGGAAATAACAGGGCATTCTGACACAGCACCTTCCCTGAAACATCCATGGAGTGTGATTGGATGGTGATGCTCCAGCCTGGCCCCAGCATCTCCATAGAGGATGCTAACAACGGTGCTCCACTCTTGTCCACCTGCTTGGAGCAGAGGGACCACATCCAAGCAGCTCATCTAGCTCAGGCCACCGACCGTGGCTGTCCAAAGCGATGCCAGGCTGGAAGGGGATCATCCGTCCAGAACGGAGAATGGCACGTGCTCTGATGACCTGTGTGGTGGTCACAGCTGCAACCTCCTTAGCTGGTCCCCATATGGTGATATGAGACCAGCTCTGCTTGCAATATCAGAGAAATGAGTGCAAAACCTCCGGAAAAAAGAAACCCAAAACCACAAAACCAAGGCTGAGAGGGACACCAGGTCTCACAGGATGATGCCCCATATCCTTCTATGATGAATGCAGAACCACGTGGTGTGAAGGGCTGGAGAGGAGCAACCCACTGTCTCTTTGCATGCAAAATGGGGGGCACGTTGCAGAGAGCTGCACTTTGAATTGCAGTCCCACTTTTGTCTTGAGAAGGCTGCACAACCAACCTGGCACCTCAAAGGGTCCCATCATGGGAAGGGTCCTAGCAGCTCCTAAACCTTCTCTGTCCTCCAGAATCATAGAACCACAGGATGGTTTGGATTAGAAGGGACCTTAAAGACCATCTAGTCCAACCCCCCTGCCATGGGCAGGGACACCTTCCACTGGATACGGCTGCTCAGAGCCCCGTCCAACCTGACCTTGAATGTTTCCAGGGATAAGGCATCTACCACTTCTTTGGGCAACTAGACCCAGTTGATGCCCACAATGCCTCTTCTGCCCAGCCAAATCAAACTCCTAGGGACAAATACCCAACACAGGGAAGCATTTGTCCTGGACCTTGAGCTGGATATGAACCTTGTGCTACTGTTTTCACCTTCACTCTCTAAGTAACGCTTGTCGAGGTTGGTATTTTTTCAGGAATTCACTTGTAGCAGTAATTCCATATTTTGTAACTCACAGTATCAGGCTCTTTATTATTTCTATATTGTTCCAGCCATTATACAGTCCAATCACATTAACACACAATAATCTTCCAACAGACATTACAGCTTTAGGAATTACAAATTTATCTTATAGTAAAGAGCGTTGCAGTAGCTTGTATAACATAAACCTGTATAATCCTCCCAGCTACACTCCAGAAAGTTCCTGCAGAATTTGGAAGAGGCAGAGCCTATGAACTTAGTTATTTCTGCAGTGTCTTAGGAGCTGGGTAAAACAGTGTCATATAAACAGAATTATCTAAAATCATTTTAGCATGGTGTGCTAAAATGATTATGTTAAGTTAGATTTTGGTAATAGACTCAAGTTGTTTGCTGGGATCCTAGCAGAGATAGTGTGTTGGCTCCTTTTGTTTAAGTGGAATTGTCATCATATCCACGTACAAAGAACAAATGTGCTTTGTGAGGTAATTTTTAAATTGCTCTGGTATCAGCTAAAAGATCTGCAGTTTCCCCTAATCTGAAATTACCCAACCAAACGTCCAGGTCTGTATATATGAAGCACATTTATCCTTTAAAATACCAGCCTTGAGTATTCGTCCAGCTAAAAAGACAGGACTGGCAACATTTCCTAAACATTAAGAGAAATTATATAATTTCAGAACCAGCCAAGTGAAGTACAAAATAAAATGGCCTTCATGGAAAAATCTGCCAGCAGCTCCTCTTCCAGTATCTTCCCTGTGTGGTCTGTTCAGGCTGGTTGCCACCTTTCACTTGTTGTATCAGAGTTGGCATCTTTGGCCCAAGCTTTCTGATCCCCGTTTGGGTTTCAGGGCTCCGTAGGTTCATGTCGAAGCAGCAGGACCCAGGATAAAGCCCTGTTTTTCTGCACAGGACATAGAGCTGGCTGCAGTGGCTGCCATGGGGCAACAGGAGAAACACTGAGGGATGTACAAGAGGTGATGCCTGTCCCCAGACTTTTAGCCTCTTGATGCCTCCAAGGAATATGTATTTCCTTGTGGCTGAATGTCGACATGGCATCATCCCTTCTCATTAGGTGGGGATCCCAAATTAGAGTTTTCCCAGCTGACACACTAGAAATATAATGGCCTTCGAGAGTGAATAATGCATCTTCTAAAGCAACCAGGGTCCTTCCAGAATAGGGCAGCTTGGTGACAGCCCTGTGGGCTACCATGGTCCAAAACTACTTCTGCTTCTGCTGTGGCTACTTTGTGGAGACTTCAAAACCAGTTGCTAAAAAGACCCTCAAAACTCCCTCATCTCATGGACCCCATGTCAAACTTGCAGTGTCCTACAAAGACCCATTCATCTCTATCTAGCCACTGCTTTTGTTCGTTTTTTTTTTTTTTTTTCAAATAAGGCATCTTTTGAATGACAGAAATACAAATTCTCATGTCAATCACATGTTTGCCAGTGATACCTAACACAGACAAATGCCAGCCTGTGTCTAGCTTCCTAGCAATTTCTGTGTTACTTACAGCATATTCCTGTCCTGCTGATGTCTGAGGCCTTTACCCGTAGATTATGAAATATTTATCTTCTCTCATAAAGGGACCAAGGACCCTTTTCTAGCCTAATTCAGAATCTCTCCTTGTAGCAGACTCAGTGACTGTGCCCCAACAGATACTATTTATATGACAAAAGGAAATCCTGACTGAATTTCATTCAACTCCATAGATTTGTCTCATAAGAGGAAACTCATGCTCCAGAAAACCAGTATTTTAAACAAACAAAACAGCTAAGCCAAGCTCATAAGCTGGTATTAGAGTGAGCAGCAGGACCTGGATAGGGCAGGGTGTTTCCAGACACCCTGAGCCATACCCTACCCTCGTCAGCCAGACATCATATCATAGAAAGAGTCAGCAAAAAGCACCATGTTGCCTCTGCAATTAGTGTCATCCCAGGTTTCTGCTGAAAACACTGTGCTGTTTCCAGTGCTGGCTTGTCCCGTGCCTATATCCCATTAACCGTAATAGGCTACCAGGGACCGGTGCCTTGCAACACCCATCCCACACTGAACGCACTGGACTTTCACCAAGGAGGATGCCTGGACCCTGAAAAGTCCTCGTAGGGCTGAGACATGACGAACAAGATTCTCACCAGCAGTCTGGCTTCTCGCGACAGGAATACTGTGCTCCCTCCCCACGCAGCCGCCTACTGCTATCGATGTGTCGGCTTCTTAAATTCCCATTCTTAAGTCAGACTAAAGTCAAAGCCCATCTCACTGTCATAATTCCAGTAGTTCATGTGTCTTCTAATCACATGTTTTATGGTTAGCAAAAATGCCCCATGGGAGCTGATTAAAGGTTTATGAGAACCAAGAAAATCTGATAGGATTTGGTTTGAATCCGACCAGTTTTTTAAGTTTCCTATCCATAAGCTTTTAAGCACTTACAAGCCATTATTTCTGTCTTTGATGCAGTAGGGTGGTTGTTTTTCCTTTTTTAATTTTTTTTTTTTTTAATAAGGGGAAGGGGGGGGAAAACCCAACATAAATCTCAGAGCGGAGATTTTTAAAAATGATTATCAGATTTGGGGAAGATTTATCTTCTTCTTTAAAAAAAGCTTTTCACAATCACAATATAAATGCATTAG
>NW_010269237.1:9028-9670 GCF_000690775.1 Eurypyga helias
TATAAATGCAACAAAAGCAGTCTAAACTCACATTCAGGGAGACACAGCCCTCTGATACGGGGCTTTTTATCAGAGAGTACCTGCAACACCAAAGCAGCTTAACTATTTTCCTCCTGGGTCTTCACCCAGACCTTGCCTTTGTTATCGCCAGGTCACTGAAAATTCAGTATTAGCCCCATGAAGTTGTCTCAGTGAAAGGTCTTTGCTTGGCTATGCCGAGGGTTTGCAATGCACTGGCTGCTGGTGCAGGTGAAGTTTGAGGTGTCTTCCAAACCAGTTTCTTCTTTCCAGTGCAAGGTGCGCTTTAGCGTACCCACTTGCTGAAAAACTGAGCCAAAGCACATAAAATTTCTGCAGTCACAGAGGGAACATCTACATGGTCAGTTCACTTGTTCTTTCTCTTTTTTTTTTTTTTCCTTTTCCTTTTTATTTTCCTTCTCCTTTTTATTTTCCTTCTTCTTTAGACCTTCATATAGTCTTTGGATCGTGCTGTACATATTTTCCTTGACAATCTTGGGTGCTCCTGTTTCATAGCAATGAAACACTTTTGGTTTCTTCCAACCAAAATTATTCTTTAATTTTAAGGCAGTTTATAGGAGAGAGACTGCATGAGCCGGACAGCTGATTGGTTCACAGCAGGAA
>NW_010269237.1:9781-27269 GCF_000690775.1 Eurypyga helias
AGTGTGTGATTAGGAATACTGGTGAATAAAAAGATTATCGCTGCTGAAGTGTCACAATGTAAGCCTAACAATATTATACCTATTTTATGTCCATGGTGGGTATAGAGGCTTGCTGGCGATGTTCTGTTCTCACTGGCTTCAGTTGTGATCAAGAGCATCTTTCTGCTGCTCAGCACTGGAAGGAGCCTCAAAAATCAACAGGCACCAAAAGTACCAATCAAAAAGTGTTTTGACAAAAAGTAAATGGACAAAGGAGCAATATCCAAAGCCAAGAATATGAAGAAGAAACAAACATGTGCTTAAATATTTGAAAGCCTTTCTTAGGGTCTGCAATACCTCCTCCATCAGGAGCTGTTAATTTGATCTCAGTTATCAGTGGTCAGATTTCTAGTGGGTATCAAGCAGATCTTCATGAAGAACATGAACCCTTGGTCCCAAAATTCCTTCCCCCCCACCCCAAGATGTTTACTCCTGTGCTGATAATCTTGCAGCACAGTCTTCAAGAAGGGCCACCACACTGCCTGGATGCTCTCCTTCCCCTCCATCACTGTTGGAGAGAAGGTTTAAAAACACATAGCAAAAAACTACAGAGGGAAACTATTTACTCACTTGACTGGCACTTATTTGCAAAAAAAAAAAAAAAAAAAAAAACCCAAAAAACAACCAAGACAAAAAAAAAACCCAACCCACCAAAACACCCCAACCACAAACCCACCCTAATCCAACAACAATAAATGTGCTTAAGAGAAAACATAAGTCCATGGTCTTACAGGTGGGCCTGGGAACATGTATTTCTGCAGAATATGGGCTTACTGTCCTTTGGCAAAAGGATGCTCCAAGGCTCCTCTTGGTGCCCATGGATGTTTTGGGAATGGCAGCACCAAAGGAAGAAGCTGAGTTCAATCTGTGTCATTCCCAGGATCGAAGATACAGGAATATTTAAGCTGACGCATGCTCTATCCTGGCATTCAACAGAGAGTGATGCTAACTTCTGGAAAATAGAAGAGCCCCAGGGCAGGCTAATAACAGCACTACTTAAGAACATAAGACAATTATTACCTCCAACTGTGAAGGAGTCTGAGTAATTAAAAAGGGTTCTTTATTTTGATTAAAAAAGATTCTTTCAGTCTGTTTGAATCTTTAGTAAAAGCCCTGAACGATATTTTTAGATGCCAGAAAAGAGACACTGCAATTGATGCAAGATGTATAACAAACCCATTTGAAAAATTCTGCTATTATCATCATATTGTCCAAAATCAATTAATTTCTCATTCTTTCACCCACATCACTTCCTGGAGACAATGCAGGTCTAACCCAAAGCTTCCGAAACCTTCTTTGGATTAACAGAAATTCAAAATTAATTGGGTTTAATTACTATAAATTTCCTTCCCAATAAAATCTCAAGAATTTCCAATCATGCTGATTTATTTGAGTAATTAGAAAGCCATTCACAGATGTCACACTGTTAGGTAGTATGGATAATGTGGGGTTTGCTTAACTGGATCCTGAGACCACAGCGCTGTGAAGAATGACAACTGAAAAAACTCCAATAAAAAGCGGGAGATTAAGGGAAGGCGCGAACGACACAACCTCAGGCTGTGCAGGCACTGCCGGTGGCTTCCCACAGGAAACTCCGAGCCCTCCTCTGTGCCTCCCTATGTCTGCAGCTCCAAAATAACTCACTCTGGGCCTTTGCACCAGTAGCTCTTGAGGGATATTGCAACCATCCTGTTTTTACGGAGGAGGAACCCAAGGCAGATGATCCTGCAGATGATGAGTGTAAACTAAGACCACCCCGAGGGATGGTGTAAAAGCTAAGAGCTGCACAGAGGTTTGCCAAATTCTCAGTGTTTTGGGCAGGTCCTACTTCTCCGCAGGGGAAGGTGGTGCAGATCCAGCAGACCCCATGTACCCATGGGCTCATTATTTCATGAACTTGTAGAACAAATTGTGTTTTCTTGCAAAGGTATTTTGCAAAGCAGATGATGCCTGTGTGTGTGTGTCGTGGTTTAACTCCGGCTAGCAAAATACCACGAAGCCGCTCTCACAAATCCCCCTCCCCTCCTCCAGTAGAGGAGAACTTGAGTGGACATCATCCCACATACCTTCAGATATCAATGACTGTGCTGCTGAGAGCTGGTCTGATCACTCTGCTCATTTGTTGTGAAGAAACAGATTTATAGGGGTGACTCTTCTGACCTCATACGGGTCCTTCCTCTTCTTGTTGAAAGAACTGAAGAATCAGGGTGACTCTGAAAAAGAGCCTTAATTTGTTTTTTTTTCTCACCTCTTTGCAGCAAAGCAAACTCTCTGCTGAATGGGCAGCCAGACTCTTCACTGGGAGACAAAAGTCCCTGGGTTTTTTTGTATGTCCTTTGTAAGAGTTCTGAGATTTTCAGAAATTTAAAAAACTGGGGAGAATAACACAGATTTCAGGTTATCCTTCCATCCAGGTGAGGAGACAAATATAACTCATCATCCCACAAATGGAACACACTTGATAGAATTAGAAAGATCATTTGCTGATCAGTAAATGAAAAAAAAGCATGTCAAACTCATCAAAATTTAACTTGTTGACATAAACATAAATAGCAGTTTATAAGAGGGCAAGAGCATTTTTTTTAAAAGACTCGGTTTTAAGCTGAATCTACCAGCTTAAATCTGAGCCTTCAATGTGAATTCCTCTCTCCTCCCTCCCACCCTACCCCCCCAAATTATCTTGGGTTTATACATGCTAGTATTTTACTAATAACATAATATTTAAATACCACAGTAATCTTAGCACTGTAATCCTGACACTCACAAGTTATCTTAAATAAGGGTCAGCTGAAGAACATAGTGTTGTCCAACCCCCCATGGCTGTCAGACATCCTCAGCCATAAGAAAATCATCTTTACTTTTGGCCTGAGCCTTTAATGGCTCTGAAAGCTGCTGTTTTTGTCTAAATACATACATCGTGCTGCAGTTTAGGAAATAGGTGAAAAGGCTTTAATGGAGAGATTAGCGCTAGACATTGTGAAGCTGCAACTAGGTCGTAAGAGATTTCAGAGGTCAGGAAATTTTGCAGGGCTTAAGTGTTTTGTAATGTAGTTTAGTTTGCCCCTGGACCAGGACATAATGGATGGTTCAAAACTTGATTTGCATTGATTAAAAATAACCAGACTGCTACTCTGGGCTAAGAGTCAGTTGACAAACTCCAGCATGTACCAGCAACTGCTCTGGTTTCTGCAATCATTTTAATGGGTTGGGGTCAGGTGGGACAGAAAAGGCATTTCTTGCCAAATAAAGGCCACCAAGGTCAATGAATCAGAAAATCAGACAGTTAACAAAACCAGAAAGTTTTTTGCCCCTCTGGAACAGTTGTAGTCTTCCTAGTCTTCGGTCGGATGGATTCAGGAACATCTCATTAAAAAATGATATACCGACCATTTAAATAAGGTATTCATGGGAAAGGGAGGGGTTTAAGTGCAGAATGAGCCTTCCATGTAAAATCAATGCTGTTAAACTCCATTACACTTGCTTTCCTGCATGCCTAAGTAACCACCTTCCTGATACCAGCCAGAGCATAAACAGTGACCCCAACGAGCACCACCAGCAGCCAGGAAAAAGACAGGGAAATCATCTTTCAGATGAAGCATTCTGGAAAATTATTTAAAAATGAATACCTCAAAGACAGAAGGTCTTTGTCCCTTCCACTGAGAGCTGCTCTTTATCCTCCCTCTCCCCAGTTTGTCTGTTTTTACTCTTCCACATCTGTATGATTCAGAGGGAAGGCAAGAGAGACGAACCAATATGGGTAAACCTGAAATCAGTGAACGTCAGGCCAGTGAGAAGCCACCAAAGTCACTCAACACCACAGCTGCTGCGAGCTCTGTGCATCCCCACATACGTGTCTGAGATGACACCTTGGTGCACATTTATGTGGGTACACAGAGTTATTCTGAAAAGTTTGGGGAGACACCTAAGCTGTGCTCATAGACAATAATAATAGCACCTCTCAGGGTCCCATTCATGTCCAAAGTTGGGTCTCACTTTGGAGTAGGTTCTCAAAATTTATGTATGAAAAATTACGGCTTTGATTTAAAAAAAAAAAAAAAAAAAAAAAAAAAAAACCCTTTGCAACCAAAACTTGAAATGAACTATGGTCACTCTGGAGGAAGACTCAATACAGAAAAAGCAGCCTCAAGAGGAATGTATTTCATGGACCAAGGAGAGATCGATCCAGGAGTACTGAGCACATCCCCGAGCTCTAAAACAGATGAGATGCAAAAAATGACTGAGATAACAAAAAAGGTGCCATGGACAATTAGTAATTTCTGTAAGAAAGAAACAGGTCCATGCATTTAGCATATCAAAGAAAGAGACAAATTATCACTCTCCATCATGAGATCAAGACCCTGCCCTTCCTAGGGAGAAAGTGAAAAGTACTAGGCAAGGTCTGCAAATCTACCAGGAAAGGCACAAGTAAAATCCACAGCTGGAAGTGAAGGCCAGGAAAATAGTGGCATGGCATTAGAAATCATTGGTAATTCTAAAATTAATTAGCCATGCATCAAGTACTAGCACTGTACCAAGGGATATGGTGGATTCCCATTTCCTGATGTCTTCCAGCCAAAAGCATGGTTGCTTCCCTGGAAGACAAACTTCGGGTAGACACAAGTTTTTGGCTCAATCAAGGGTGTCACTGGACCAAGATATAGAAGAAGGCAGACTAGCTGATTCATCCTGGCCTTCATAAATTGCTGGAAACCACAGGCAGTAGTCCTGGGATGCAAAAGACTAAGGTCAAAGTGTTGGGTCAGCCATTTCCATCATTGTCCGTGGCTTCTCTCTCCTCCCAGCTGAGCGAAAGCAATGGAAGCCGTGGCCATCAAGCTGGGGGGCAGTTTGGTTAAAACACTGATAATGCACTTCCAGTTCTTTCTTCGGAAGATGATGCGGTTTTTCAATGTGTGAGGCCAAAAAAGATGTGTGGCCCAGTGCACTCTTGACAAAAGCATAGATTCACTGAAGCTTACAATTAATATTTAATACCAACAAGTCTTCTGTGATGCTGTGCGGATGTAAATAAGTGGAGAGAACGTGATATTTACCCCACTATAAAACATTCATGAGTGCTAAGCTATTTACAAAAGCTAAATACGACACTGTATTTACTGTAGGTCACCTCCTAGGGTTAGAGATGAAAAGTTTTTGGTCTAATGGAAAGTAACATAATACACCATAATAACACAACCACTGTCTCGTCTGCAAAGAAATATCTCCTGGCTCCTTCTTCCTATTGCAATTACAGGTGGGTAAAGCCACTACAGGGGAAATAATAATAATAATAATAATAATAATAACAACAACCAAACCAGATCAAGAGGAAAGAATGCCTCAAGGAGACTTGATACCTTGGACTTATTTTGCTCCTTGCTCATTGTTGAACACTGTCATGTTCATGCAGGAACTCAGGTCAGTAGACAGGTATGTGGGATGACTTCACTTTAATTGAAGTTACACTATCCCAGGATGGCAAATTAAATATCACAGTCCAGTGAAGTGATCTGGGGCTTTCCTTTTACTCCCACATAATTCAAATTGCCCCGAAAATGTTTTTTTTTACATATGCCCAAACCTGCAATCAATACAGATGTTTAAATGGGGTTGTCAAAACTTTAAATGCCGGTATGCTGGGAGGGAACTCGCTGATGCAAGTCTCATGGCGTTAGGCTCAGGATTTATAGACCAGAGTAGTTAGGAATTTGTTTCCACAAACTAACATCCACAGCAGACCCCCCACCAGCCAGCTGCATTTTTCACTCTAAGTCTCAGAAATCACCAAAGAATTGTCAAAGTCAAAGCAGAGTCCTGATTTAGGAAGCATTTGTGTGAAGTTATAAAGACTAACCAAAAAAAAATTGCTTAAAAAGACGCATTTTTCTCAGAAGCCTAGATTTTTGTTTGGTTTGACATCAAAAAGCAAGCTGAAAAACTATGTAATTTCTATGTTAGGCACTCTTGGTGGAGCAGCAATAAACGGAAAAAGGCAAGAAAACTTCAGTCTTTGGTGCATATGGAAAGGGAATATGTGTTATTGTGAGGGATGTAGAAATGGGTCAATGCCACCTACCTCAGTTTCCCTCTGCTCAATGGGGGATTTTCCAGTTAGTGACTCACAGATAGAAGTCTTCAGCTCCCTGAAATTTTGCAGGGAAGGATAAATAAAGATGGCTGGATGGGTTGTTCGTTTACCATGAATTTAACAGATATGAACACGACAGATAGGGTCAAATCTAAAAACAATCAGATAGTTCAGTTAGAAGAGATCTACAACAATCATCTAGTCCTACTGCCTCCCAAACCAGGTTGGGCCTGCAAAGATGACTGCCTTGTGCCGTGGAGAGGATTTTGAGAAAACAGTCATTAACAATGGAAGTAGTAGATAACATCCCCCCTCCTCCTCACCTGCAGGAAATCTCCAAGTAAAAGAGAACCCCCAGCACGTATTATCCAACCCACTTGTCCTTACAAACCCCTTCCCCACCGCTGTCCCAAGGCTCATGGGACAGCAGGATCCCAAAGTTGCTCTAGGTATCACCAAGGGACACTTTCTCTTGCAGGTCCTGTGTGAGACCCTGCAACCTTTCCACCTCCCTCCATCTCCAGCAGACCAAATCTCAGGAGCTGAAAGGGAAGTACACACAGACTCTTAACGTAACAAAAAAGGCTTCACATCCTCAAAACCCCCACAATCTCCCATCCATGTCAATAAGTTTGAAGTACTAATGTATTTTGGGTGATCTAGGAGCCAGTGACTTGCCCAAGGTGACTCCACCTAGTCAGTGACAGAACCCCAGAGTGCTCTCCTTCCCAGTTATGAAGCTCTGCTCCCTGTGCAACCGTCTGTAGATCAACGCTGGAACCAGTGACCAGAAAATGAATAGAGACAGTGGTTTTTAACTAGGGTCTGAGCTCTATCTCTAGGGGTTGCTCTTGTGAGTAAATCTTACTACCGATATGCTCAGTGTGCATGCTTCAGGGTAGATGATCTACCCATGTCATGCAAACCCTTGGTGATATCTACTTACTGAATTCTCACAGACAGGCAAAGTTTCAGTGTGATTGATGAAAGAGGATTGTTAAAAAGAGGGAGGCCTGCAACTATTTAAGAAAAGTGAGGTCACCCCATCCCCTCAAAATTTCCCACAAGGATTGGAACATTACCCTTCATATCTGGCCTTCGGTGCTTCTCAAAGGAAGGAGACGTTCTGCTAGGGCTAATAGGAGAACCCCCACTATTAACCTCCTTGGCAGCCCAAATGTGGTGTGATTTGGACTCAAATTTGGGCTTGGTGACATTTACACCCATTAACAAAGTGGTGCAGGAGCTTTATACACTGATGGAGGTCAGCTGGGTGGAGTCTCAAAGGATCTCAATGCATCCTGCAGTCAAGAGAGGTTGGACAACCTCTCAAACAAATTGCAGAAGGGGGTGGGAATGATGTGCCCAGATACAGGCATCCAGTGCCAGATGCCATAAGACTCTCCAAAACTTCTCTAAAGGGATGGCAGACTGAAGACGACCTCCAGGAGACATATCTTGCACAGCAGTTGGTGATCACATCAGGTGCACTGAGGTGCCTCAGAGGTCAGTGAACACCTGAATTTTCACCTGAATTCAAGCCCAGACCTTGCAGATCGTAGTCCAGTTGTTGCCCACACAAGTGTTGTGACTGGAACAAACTGGGGCTTCTCCTGGGCCACAGAATTGGTGGAGTTCACCTTTGAGAAGAGCATGACAGAAGAAATAACTCCCTGTGAGGCAGAGGGGCTATGTTGCCTACCGAAAAAGCAGAGTACTCAGTAAGTTTATAATTAGAAGACATTTCCTAGAAGCGATGCGGTTCTGGCAAGACCAAAGAATTTCTCATTTCTACACCAATTGCGACAAAGTTTTTTTAATAAAGAAATGGAAATATTTTTTCAGAATACTGAAGCATCTGATTTAAATTATTTTTCAAACATTTTCATTTCATCTCGAGACATACTTTATTTCATGTCATCTTTTCAGGAGAAAAAAACACCATCTAGTTTAAAATTTAGGGAGTTTTTCAATGAAATAGCTCTCCTATGACTTTTTTTTTTCCAAAATCTAATTTCAAAAAGGTACCAGAATGTTGTTTTTTCATCTAATTTTGGCAAAATATGAATTTTGAAACCTCGAAGTTTTTAACAGATAAAATAAATATTCTTTTTTCCAACCTGCTTTACACTCAAAGCAGATCCCCAAAACTGAGATGCTTAAAAACATTGTCATTACAAATTCTTCACTCAAGGCCCTGTTTTGGGATCTCTGTCCTCCCTGTTTATTGTTATTCTCACAAAAGATGCTCTGAAACACATTTACTTTTCCATCACCTTTCCCTATGTTTCCAGCTGTAACTTAGGAGAATTCAACTTCAGACAAACTCTATTGCTCTCATCACTTACACATTTTATTTGGGAATATGCAGAGGACGAGTCATTCACAAGAAAGGAGGAATAGCCCCAAATGGAATGGAGAGGGCATTTGGCCGTAAGTGTTTTGAAAAGTTCCTTCTAATGCCAAACCAGGGAGTTTCTCTAATTACAAATTTTTCTCTCAGCCACAGAAAAGTGACACTTCTTGTTTATCAGAGGTCAATTAATGGAATGCTGGTGATGGTTTTCCCAGCATCTGCTTCAGCTGTGGACAGCCTTTACCTGGGATCAACCCCTAGGCTAACATTTCTCCAAACAAATCCCGGCCAAGCTACGGAGACAGGTGACCAAGGTGGTGTGGGACCTTGTGCTTACAGGTAATCTGTGAGGAGACGATGACAAACACACAAAAACTAGTTGCTATGTGTGACACGCACCGATGCTCTGCCGCCTCCCATGGGAGGGAATATTTCTCCATTTATGCTGTCCATCATCACTGCTGGGTTTATGACTGCCAAGTTTCTCATGTAATGACACGTCATCAGAAGAGACAGAAGAGAAGATGCTGCAAATTCTAGATACGGAGAAACCTTATTTATATATTTCTATCCCCATCTTCCTTGGTTTACTACTGCATGCAAAGATGAAAAGAAAGCCACTTTCTTTAAAAGGCTGATGACTTGAGCTATGACATTATGAAATTGATAATGCAAAAAATGTTTAAATATCCTCCCTGCAGAGCTGTACCGAGTAAGTCAGGTAATCGCTAAGGGGTGCACAACCATTTTATGGGTCATCAAGTGATAAAGCTAATATGCTGCTTAAACTCCCCAGGAGAGAGGTCTCATTTGGTTGCATCAGGCCATTACACAGGGTTGTAAAAAATGCAATTGTTTGATTTGCCTAAATACAGGTGAGATGTAATAAACCCCCTTATTTGCCATCTCTTGCTGTGTTATGGCAATCTCAAAGCAGGGACTGACCTTTTTATTTGTCTATGAAGCACTATCCTTACCTATAGCACCGTAGAAATAAGAATTAAGTATGTGTATGCATACACATAATCTATTAACGGTATAGCAGGAGGGGGGCGGTGGAATAAAAAGCAAGAGGTCTTTGCAAGATGAGGCCACACAGATCGGGAATCGTGATTTCCTCAAGTTCACACCAGTATCTTCAGGCTTGGGGGAAGGGAGGGAAGAAGATAGGGGAGGGCAGCGTGTTCTTGGTTAAAAGAGGAACGGAGCTTCCCGAACGCTGGAGCAAAAAGGTCAAAGAGTGAGAAATAAAAGCATTCACCAGTGCGGTGGGGGAGAAAAAGAAAAAGAGAAGGACCCCGAGAGCATTACATCTTGATCAAGGAATGACTGATAATATTCCAGCGCACCATCTTTCAGGCCCCTCGTTTGATGACAAAGCACGGCCAACATCCCACATCCATTATCCGCTTCCCTCCCCGAGGCGAGCGCATCAATAACACTCCCTCTGCCTCTCGGTGCCGCGTCCCCCCGTCTGCGCCGCAGCCGCTGCCGAGAGCTGGTGGGCATTTCCATACAGCCCGTGCGCATCATTACAGCCCACCAATCTTTCACTGCTCGCGCAGCGGATCCTGCTGCTACACAGGAGCTGTGGTTTTAACTAGTTCCTCTCCTTCAGGGACGCTCCATCCACCTCAGGAAGGTTGCAGGAAGAGCACAGGGGTTGTTCTTTTATGTAAGGTCCATCTGTCCTCCCCTTACACCTGCTCACAGATGCTGAAAATCCTTACGGCATTTTTGGCATGACCCTCTTTTTTGGGTTTTGTTTTGTTTTCCTTTCTCCCCACCTTTTAATTAGTAAACACCCTCAACTCACCTAGTTCATCCAAGAGGGAAAACAGTTTGAATGTGAATGAGAACATCTTCAAACATCTGTTGTCATAATCTGGCTGGATTAACTGTCCAGTTTGTTCAACCATCTGCTGCTCTCCAAGAACAGAGTTGGTTCCTGGGACACATAGTCCCATCAGTCCGCACTAAGGTGGTGATAGCCTTGTCCATGCTTTGGTTTTTCTCCCAAAATCTGGCAATGGGCTCCAAGAGTCTCAGAAGTCAAGGGGAGGTCTGAACTCCTCACCTACCTACTCCAGGTGAAGACATAATAGTTCAGTTTGGGAAGGAGATGAGTTGGACACAGCCTAGTGAGGATCTTCTTGACAGCATTTTGGAAGGATGCTTGAGCCTGCAAGCAGCAACAGTGGGAATTATTTTAAATAACTGACTATGGACCTTCCCTGAAGCTGCACATGACAAGAGCTGCAACTGAAGTGATGGAGACAAGGAAGACACCATGCAAGGGGAACAGATTTGGAAGATATTTTGGTCAAAACTCTGACTAACACGAGGTTAAAAAGACCTGAAGCAGGCTTAGTTACCTGTCTGGATTCTCAGCAGCCTTGAGTGACTCCTGGCTGTTGCTTCTGCATCTGTATTTTGCATTTATTCAGGACAAAAAGGTGCAGTTTCAGGTGTGGTGAACATCAGCACGGAGGCAGGAGCTAACTGGCTGGAGCTGTAACAGAGGCAACTCTTCCACCTCCACCACGACCAATCCAGAACCAATTTGCCCCTATAGACTGGAGCTGGAAGCAATTCCCTTTCTCTCTCTGAGGAAGCCAACCACCACCTGAGCACTCCGCGTCTTCATCACAGGTGACCCAACAAGACGTCTGGTGGTGGAAAGCAGAGCACACACCTAAGAAAAGCAGCCGAGAGCGTTTCTTCAAATTACTGGTTCAAATCCCAGCAGGATCAGCAGTGGGTTTGAAACTAGATCAGGTGTGTTGCAGGCAGCTTCATGAGCTGCAAGAAAAGATTTACCTAGTTCGAGTCCTTTGAAAAAGAAATCTCAGCAAATCAGGAATATTTCTATCTCATACAATCTCCCATTCACTCCTGGGGTACACGGATGCAATTCCAGGTAAATCAGCTGGCAACATCTGTAATGAACCTTTGACAGAGTTACAAAATAAATAGGGATTTTTAGAGGTGAAGCATCCACTGTAATGAGAGAAAGAAAAAAGGTTCCTAAAACCATTGCTTACCCACTGGGGTATTTTTGCTCTCAAAGGAGAGAAAGGGAGCCCTGCCCATTCCTCCTGCCTTCCCAATCACAGGTTTGCGCTGCCTACATGCCACAATTAATGCCAGGACTCAACCATCACACCACCAGCTCTACAGAGAGCAAATCCCTGGGAGGAAAAGACAAGATATGTGGGACCGAAACCTGTGCTTAACATAGAGGGGTGAGGGCCAGGCAGTCTCCAACCTGTTGGTTGCTCTAGGACAGGCTGGGAGGGAAAGGTCAGCACCATCAAAGCAGCCAGCAAAGTAAGCCAGTTAATAGAAAACCTGTTTCTAATTGCTTGTTGTATTATAGCTACACCTTCAACCACCTGAGACCACCAGGAACCCATTCAAAGCCTTGCTTCCTAGCTTACACATAAGCCTTTCATGTTTTATTATAACCCTGCCGATTTTTGCTTTCATTTATGTGCAGGAGAAAATGGCTGCTTTGCTAGCCTCAACACACGGAGGGGGGACTTTTTTTTAGCCTTATTTCCACATACATTGCTTCCAGAAACTCCCAGCAGATCGCCTCCGGATTCCCGCCATCTGATGCCCAGTGCGCTGAGGACTGTGTGTGACACGCCGCCGGCACCCTCAGGAGCAGGTTTTTCACACTTTCCTGCTCCACGTTCACATAGGTGACGAAACCACGCCAGTGCCCTTCATGTCATGGCTGTGCTGGTTTTAAGTGTGGTCTATTATTTAAGTCCCGCACCTTCATGACGGCAGCAGCTACACCAAGGGATGGAGGAGGTCCTCCAAGGAGATCCACAAGAGCTCCTTGCACCGGTAGCTCTCACCACGGCCTCGCACCCATGCCCAAATCCATGCAATCTCATATGACACCATGTGTGTGCTCACTCCATCCCACCCCAGCCTCATCCTGTTCCCCTGAGAGGTGACTCAAGCAATGGGTCAGGATGCAAAGCATCAGAGTAACCAGAGCCAGACCCACCGTTCCTCTCCTGGCTCAGTCCCAAGACATTTCAACTCTTGCCCATCAGATTATGACCTTGGGATTTTAATTCCTGCAGGAAACACCATGAGCTGGCACTACTCTTCTCAGCTCCCCCATGATCCCAACATCTGGGCTACCCAAACGCCCCATATTTCTTTGGAGGGATGGCAGGCACAGCAGGGAATTGCATCCCCTCTGTGAGCCAGGTCCCTGGTGCTGAGCACCTTTCCCTGTGTGATTCACCTTTCCCTTGACAGCCTACACCTCTGACAGTTAATTCCTCATCACTGACTATTAATATTTCATAGCAGCAGCCAGCACCAGAACACCACGCGTTGGCTGCCTCAGAAACACGGGAGGACCATCCAGATAGCCTGATCCCTAAATAGGTTAGGGTCACTCCGGCATCCTGGTGTTTTTGGCATGGCTCAAGGTTACAGCAAGGGGCATGTGCTGGCAGCAGCACCTTGACCCGAGTTTTCAGGCAGACGTGGTGGGAACGTGCTGAATTACAGCCAAGCCCAGCCACGCTCAGCACTTAATCCTGGCTCAGCTGAGCCCCAGCCACCTTGTCTTTGGGTTTTTTTCTTTTTTTTTTTTTTGCCTGTTATTTAAATGATATTGAGCAAGAAAGTAGGCCATGAAAAAGGGGGTAGCATTGTTTTAATAATTAGCAATTATGATCGCTGCAATATTAATTGCATATTTCCATAGCAAACACCCCCCTGGAGGGGAAAAGTGAGCGGTGGTTAGAGACCGCCGAAGCCTAAAACTGGAATTCCTGGGAATGGGGAGGGGAAGAAAAAGGAGAGAGAGAATGAACTTCTTACATTCAAGTAAATTACTACAGGGATTCCTTAGAAACCTTTAATTAGCCCTGCTCTGCTGTCGCATTGATTGGTCTGAAACTCATCAATTATTCAATGGCAGCGGCTCTTTCTGTCTCTTTTTTTTCCCTTCTTTTCATCCTTTAGGTGGAAGAGCCTGTTCTTAACCTGCTGGGGCGTTTCTGTTTCCATGCCATCGAGCCATGGGCCAGGAAACTCAGCTCGATTTCTAACCTCCAGCCCAAACCCTGCAGGACCTGGTCTGATCGACATGCTGGAGGACCGAGACCCCGTGCCCTTGCCTTGCTGGGGTTGCCTCTCCCTGGTGGGGTCGGAACAGTGAAGAAGTAGTCCATGCAGCTTTTTGGGGATCCCTCACTGGGCCTGGCTGCTTTCCAGCTTGGGTAATTGCACACCAGCCTCTGAAAGTGGGGCTTTCCAGGGGACAAGGTGATCCTCACACCTGGCATCCGGCATCACTGGAGGGAAAGAACGTGTTGCAGCTCCTCCCAAGTGAGGGATGCATTTCCTTGTGGGCAAAGCAAGAAAAGGAGATCAGCTCTGGCAAGAAGATGGGGCTGACCTGGATTTGCAACTAATTGTTCCCCGGCCAAATTTGGCCCAGGTATTTTTCAGTCCTGCCTGCAAGGTGCTATTTGCAAAGTATTATTTTACCTCTATGAGGTAGCTTGTGCCTGAGAAATCAGTGATATCCATCCCCAATTGGCCACTTTCTCCGAAAAGTGAGTTTCTACATGTTCATTATCCAAATGAGGCACAGCCCTCATCAACTGTCCCCTCTCGCACCAGCACCTGCCTGTCCCAGCACCACCACTCTGGGCTGATTTATGCCACCAACCCAGTAGCAAACCCCTCCTTGGTACCTGCTGTTTGGCTACCGAAAGCACCCTGGACGTGGTCCTCCCAGCAGCAGCGAGCCGCAGCACCAGAGAATCAGGGATGAAGATGAACTGAAACAATCAAAATTCATCCCTGTCCACCTCGCACTATTTAAACCGTTAGGAGAACAGCTTTGCTCGCCATGTGTGTACACACATTAGCCTGTGTGTTTTTCGATCCCACTTATCCCGGGGAATTTACTCCAAAGCTGGCTTTTGGAGAACCCTGCGCATGATGCCGCTTCACAGACCGCGCGGGCGCGCTTTGCGATGCGGCAACGGCGGCTACTGCGCAAAGGAGCGGCTGACGGGCAGCGAGCGCCTGCTCACGTTAGTGCTTCGGAAAGAGACATGCTGGGAATGCAGGGCGCAGACCTAAGGGGCACTTAGGGGGGCACTTATGTTTTACTGGCCTTGGTCTAAACTGCAAGCCTTTCCTTGAATTTGTAACTTCAAAAAATTTCAGTTAGATATGCAAAATTTGGTTGATCTCAATTTTTTTCTTTAGTAGATGATATTTTAATTTTTTTTTTTTTTAAGTTTAGCCTCCCCTCCACCATTTTTTAATGGTTGAAACAGAGCTGTGGGTTTTTTTGCTTTTCCCAGGCTGAACACAATTTTTCTGTCCCCTCTTCTTCCCACCCAACCATCTTTAGACTCGCTGAAATAAAAAATATGAGACAAAGGACTTCAGGGCAACAAAAACCAAGGTGAAAACACAAAATTCAAAGCCTTGACCCTGTGGGCAGATGAAGGAGAAGAGGGGTGGGCAGCACTGTGGGCTGGCACATAGGCAGCTGTTTTGGGCTGCGCAGAGCCCCGTCCCCATATTTGCAACAGCAGTAGAAAAACTGAAGCCATTTTCATGACAAACTGACCAGAATTACTTTTCAAATGGCTACTCACCCAATCAAATGTAAATCATTATCACAAAGGGTGGTGGGTGGCTTTTCAGAGCGATGTACTTGCTCATAAATATGGTTTGCGTTTTTACCTGTCCAAAACAAAACTCTGAAGAGACTTAAATAATACTGATAAGAGGCAAAAACTTGTCAGACAGCTTTTCCACATGGAAAAATAAAAAGTCAGTTTTCGATGTAAATCCCTTTGTTTCAGGGAATCTCAGCCACTTCCTGTACCTTTTTGTAGCGCAATGGTCCCTTTCGACTCACCTCCTCAAGGAAAACCTGTCAGGACAGCAAGAATTGCCATGGAAAACAGGTTGCCCAGGCAAAACTTCTCACTTTTTACTGGAAACAGGCTGGGAAGGGTGAGGATGATGTTAGGATAATTTACAAAGAATTAAGCTAAAAATGATGCACACAATATAATAGAAAGATAGTACATGCCAAACCTGGATGAACTCTGTGCTCATACCCGGGAACATGCCATATTTAAACCAACAGTCAGAGAAAATTGTGGCAGCAAAACCCCTTTTCCACTGATACTGATGCAAAGCAAAGCCACCCCACCCAGTGGCCATCCTGCCCAGAGCACCCAATGTCCCCCCCACTGACTGCCAGTACCATGGATCACCATCCCATGGGTTGAGTTCAACTGTTCTCCCTTGTTTTCTAGACCCTGCAAAATGTTGGAAAAAACCAGCTTGTCCTGCTATGCTGGTTTTACTCGGGACAGAGTTAATTTTCCTTACAGCAGCTCTATGAGGCTGTGTTTTGTATTTGTGCTGAGAAGATGACTAATAACGCACTGATGTTTTTGGTTGTTGCTAAGCAATGTTTATATCAAGCCAAGGACTTTTTCAGTTTCTGATACCGAACCTGTGTTCCTGGCTTCTTCTCCATAAGAAGGGACATAACCCTGACAGCTGACTCAAATTGACCAAAGGGACTTGTCATGACATCAAACGTCATGCGCAGCGTATAGGTTGTGGGTGGGCTAGATGCCACTTTTGGTTTTCTTGGTGTCTCTCTCTCGCCCGTTTTGGCTCACTCTGGTGTGAACTCTGATGCTCTGGCTCTCATTATTCAGGACCTTGCTGTGTATCAGTTGGCAGGTGATGAGCAATTGTATATGTTCTATTTTCCATTATTTTCATTATATATTATTACTAGTAATATTAGTATTATTTGCATTGTTAGTATTATTGGTATCCCTATTTTCTAGGTTCATATTCAATTGTTAAAATGTTCTTCTCTCAGTTCACGAACTTCCTTGTCTTTCCCTCCAAATCTCTTCCTCGCTGGGGAGGGGGGAGGTGAGTGAGCGGCTGGGTAGTGCTTGATTGCTGGCTGGCGTTAAACCATGACACCAACCAGTAAGAAAAGTTAGTTCATTTTTCTCTTAAAGAACATTTATTTTAGATTAAAGGAATGATTGATCTGATCTTAATTGTTTTACTTAAATTCATTTTATTTCCAAGACAGCAGTGGGGGCAAAGTGTTCACATTTTCAAATTAGTTTTGGGCAGTCTCAAATTACTATTTAGAAATGTAAATATCCCATTTAGATTAACTCATAATGAGTTTTTTCCTCTAAATTTTTGAGGTACCTCTTTTCTAGACAAAATGTGCTTATTTTGATGCTATTTACAGAATGTCACCTTTTGACATGGGAATGATTTCATCTTCTCCCTACTCCAGCTTTCATTCACCTCTAATATGCCCCATAGCTTCTTTAGAGTTCAGCTTGTTTTAAAATTAGCTATTTAATACAAAGAGAGGAATTAGTAATTCACACTGGCAATAAAAACCACAAACAAAAAAATTGAAATTTATTACATTATTCAAAAATAGGATTTCTGGTGCCTCAGGGCAACCAAACACAGGCAGTGTGGATGTGTGTGGAAACCCTGGGAAGGTCAGGATGGTCCCACTCGGTACCCTGAGGTGTCTTTGCTCCCACTCTCACACCCAGGGATAGCTGCAGAGAAGTCGCTGCTGCACACAGGAAAAAAAAATAAAAATCCAAACCAAACAAAACCTGAACCCCTTGCCCCAAGAGGGGGATAAGAAATGATCTATTGACTATGAATTTCATTTATCTTACCACCTTCCTCGGTTTGAGCAGTTGCAACTGCGTCGCTCGCGATGCGTGTACACATATTAGCCTGTGTATTTCCCATCCTACTTATCCCCGGGAATTTATTCTAAAGCTTGCTTTTGGAAACCCGTAAGTAGGACATAATTTGGAGGATTTGATGTTCTGGTCAATGTTTTGTCAAGTAGTTATTCTGCAAGCCCTGATATTGTGGAGAAAAATGTCCTTAGAAACATATATATATATAATTTT
>NW_010269238.1:0-741 GCF_000690775.1 Eurypyga helias
GGGCTGGAGGGGTGTGCAAGGGCGTGCAGGGGCATCCCCCGCCGTGCAAAGGAATAAACGGCCGTGCAAGGGCGTCAGACACCGTATGAAGTGTGCCAAGATGTGCGTGGGCGTGCAAAGCCGTGCAAGGCCTCACCAGGTGTGCAAGGACGCGCGAAGCCGTGCGTGGCCGTGTAAAACCACGCGTGGCCGCGCGATGCAACGCTGTGCAATGCCACGCGGACCCGCACAGACCCGTGCAAATCCGTGCAACGCTGTGCAATGCCACGCAGACCCGCACAGACCCGTGCAAATCCGTGCAACGCTGTGCAATGCCACGCAGACCCGCACAGACCCGTGCAAATCCGTGCAACGCTGTGCAATGCCACGCAGACCCGCACAGACCCGTGCAAATCCGTGCAACGCTGTGCAATGCCACGCGGACCCGCACAGACCCGTGCAAATCCGTGCAACGCTGTGCAATGCCACGCGGACCCGCACAGACCCGTGCAAATCCGTGCAACGCTGTGCAATGCCACGCGGACCCGCACAGACCCGTGCAAATCCGTGCAACGCTGTGCAACGCCACGCAGACCCGCACAGACCCGTGCAAATCCGTGCAACGCTGTGCAACGCCATGTTGACCTGTGCAAATCTGTGCAACACCGTGTAATGCCGTGCAACGCTTTGCAGACCCATGCAGACTCGTGCAAATCCGTGAAAGGCCGTGCAGACCCGTGCAACGCCGTGCAGACCATGCAG
>NW_010269239.1:0-23331 GCF_000690775.1 Eurypyga helias
GCTCTTCCCGCCTGCGGGGATGCTGCAAAGGCTCCTCAGCGGCGCATCGGTAATTCCTGGGAATACAGGCTCTGGGAAGCAGCTGAGGCTCCTCCCGCAGGGGCGGCCCTAGGGACACGGCTCCTGCTGCAGCAAGTGCTCGCTCGAGGCTCGGGGCAGAGCTCGGAGCCCTCTCTGGGCGGTAAGGCAGGGACTATCCCAACTTCGCCAGAGCAAAAATGACTCTAAAAGAACCCAAAGGCTGGGGTAGGCTCAGCTAAAAACACATGTATCTGTAACCCTGTTTAACAGCAGAAAGGGCTTAATGAGTTCAACATCAGGGAAACCCACTCCCACGGGGACACACGAGTTGGAGCTACTGACATGGGCAGAGGAGCGTAAGGTCACTCAGCAGTGACAAGGAGTGTTGTTCTGGGACCAAGCAGGGAGCAAAGAGGATGTAGGGAACACCCTCTCCATCTCCTTCCAGCGCACCCGCCGTGGCTCCGCACTGCCAGAGTGTGACTGCGCTCTTTGACCCAAACCAGCCACGTTGCTGAATCAGCAGAAAACCCGTTACTGCTGCAGGAATGTGAAAAACTGTGTTGGGGAAATGAATATTTTCACAAGTGGTGAAACACCAACCTGTGCCTGGGTGCTGACGGATCTGTGACTCGTGGTGGATTCTCTGGTGTCTGGAGAGATTGCATTCCCACAGCAATCCTTCCCCCAGGCCAGGCACTGTCATCCTCCTCTCCTTTCATCCAGCTCTTTGCAGTGACTTGGTAGCACTAATGCCAAGCTCGAAGGCTCAGAGGTGTAGAGAGAGACTGACAGGCCAACAGTCACACAAAGTTACGGATCCACAGACACACACAGTCGGCCTGACCACACAAACCACACTTTCTTAGGAGAGAAGGGTTAAAATATAAAAGATGAAAGTTTTATGAATTCTTAGCAGAGAGGAAAAATGCTGTGAATGGGAATACAATATGAAAGGGCTTTATGGCAGAATGAAGGACCTCTAAAGTGCCACTGAAGTAGCACCATGACAGGGAAATGCAGTACCTTTGAGTAGACAATGCCATCCAAGAGTGTGGGTTTGGAAGAGGGAAATGGAAAGTACAGAAGCAAAAGGCTCATAAACCAGCATGGAGCAGCAGGAGGGAATGGGGAGAGCACCCAGTCCTGTGCTGGAGGTGGCAGAAAAGAGAAATTGGGAACTTTCTGGAAACAGAGGCAAAAACATAGCAGCAAACATCCAGGGAAAAGCATTCCTATGAGCCTGAGAACCCGCTGCATGGGTGGTCTCACCCAGTCCAGCGCATCTTCTCACCCCTCCTGCCCCACACACCGTGGAGGGCTTCTTAGGGCTGGATCATTGATTTTGTTCTGTATTTTCCACTCATCAGTGGCTCTGAGAACTGGGTCTGGCAGGCAACCCTGCATGGCATGTTGACTGCAGGTGTCAGGCTCCAGTTGCCAGATGCTGTCACATGCGTTTACTGGAGACTTGGTGTACCCTGACTTTCTGCTCTGTAGAAATGGGGATTTTTTTTTTTGGGCATTCAAGAAAAAGGTACCACACTTCTGCCTTTGCACATTGAGAATACTCCGTGTTTACACTGTTGGATATGGGAGAGCAGAATGGGAGCAAATGCCCCAAAGAAGAAAGAGCCTGCCGTGGGGAATATCCTGCCCTTCTCTTGGTCCTTAGCTCCAGGACAGGAGCTTTATCATATAATAATGGAGCAGTTTTTATTCTGGCAAAAGAGATGTGTCAATAAACATCTCTCTGGTGTGATTTCTGGCAGCTGAACTTTGATTTGCATGGCCTCTGCACCTACCTCGGGGACACAGCTACACATAACACATGGATTTTTGCTGATAAGAATTCAATGCCCCAGTGCGCACAGAATTGACCCCTTAGTAAATGCAGCCCTAATAAAAGCTGCCTTGCATCAGGCAGGCTGCAGCACTGGGCAGCTCAAGGTGGGCTGCTCCTGCCTAAACGGGGACAGCGTGGGCTGGGGGTGAAGGGAACCAACCTGACCAAGTTACCTGACAAAGGCTGGAGGAGGGGAGATGGGACAGAAAATGTCCATCATGTACAAGAACTGGGTGAGTGCATTCCCCCGCATCCTGCAGCAACTCGCTAAGGATCAGAGCGTGGAAGGAGGGGAGAGCTTAAAAAATTCCTTATAAACTAAGGATGTGCTGAGACCAAGATTCCCTGAGTCTTCCTGTTATTATTTCGAAAAGAAAACAAATGAAAATGTTTTTTATTATTAAAAGAGCCTATCTCAGGAAGCTGAAGACCTCCTCAATATCTGTTTGCATTATTAAAGGGAATGAATCATTAAATGCACCTTGAGATGCAGTCATAGGTATCAGGAAAAATCAATCCCCAGAAAAGAGAAGCATCAGCTGAGGATCTTATTTGCAACTCCTCTTCAGAGCAATTTCGAGGTATGGAGGCCCCTGCTCCAGGAGGGCACCTGGGTGCTTTAATATTAATAACCCCACGCAATGCTTGGCAGCACAGAGATGTCAGGCTGCGGGGAATGCTGCTCTTTTCTGCTCAGAAACCATCGGGCCTGGAGGAGCCCAGGGCTGGATTTGGGAGAAACACAGCGCAATCTTTGTAATGGTGCTAAGGGAAAAAATCCCCAAGCATCTACGCTCAGATAAGATACGTTAGCATGACAGATGGCTTGCAGAAAAAGAAAAACTATCTCGGGTTTTGAGATTTGTGCTGACTGTGCCACAGAGAGGAACTATTCCAATTAGCATTTGTACAGACTAATTGAGGAGCATTGAGAGTATCAACCCAATTTGCTGCCATTGTCTGGCAGTCATTGTTCTTGATTATTTTTCTCAATTATCCTCCAGTCACAAGTCTGGGGACGGAGAAAATGCCATTTTGGTTTTTGCCTTCCTGTGCCTGTACCCGCTCCCCCTGCTCCCTTTTTGGGGGGGCACAGAGCCATGCTGAGCAGCGTTCCGGGCCACAGCTCGCATCCTGCTGGCAAAGGTAACGCCGCTTTCCTGGGTACCCGAGCTTATTCCTGCCTGGTTAAGCCAGTCCATCACGAAGCAAACATAGTGATTCATCAATATGGCTAAAGGCAAACCAAGTTTTTACCATACGGCCATGCGCAGCTGTCATTTTGCATTGCCATAACGCAAAACCAGCCCAGGCTTTCTCTGGAAGGAAATTCCTATCACCATCAAATGTACCTGGGGGAATGCCCCTCAGCACGCATGCTGGAAGCCTTGGCCCTGGCACCCATCATTTCTCTGTCTCCTTCTGTTTGTAAATTAGCCCTGAAATGCAAGTGCCTTTTCCACGTACCATGTTCATGTGCTGCAGCTGCACCCCTGGCTCTGGCACAGCGTGTGCGGGACCCCAAAACCAGCACCTAACAGCAAAAATCCCTCTCACTGCTCCCTACCTTCCAGACCTACCCAAAGAAAAATGGGGAAATACTCTTCCATGGGAGTTATATCCTTTCAGTAACAGAAGGTGGCAGACGAGTTTGCTGTGAGTGTCTGGCAGAAGTAGCTGTGATATTACCCAAAAGTTGAAAAGCATTTCATTTCTCTGGCCGTGCCCACACCCCGAGGCCAGGGCAGCAGCCCCGCAGTGAGAGATGAGCTGGCAGGTCTATGGGATCTGTTCTGGCCATGCAGCACCTTTCCCATGGATGTGCTCCCCTTGGAAACAGCCCTGTGTTTGTTAAACTCAGTGAATTTCTATTGTAAATATATATATATATATTTGTTAGCTTTTAGTGTTTAAGCTACAGGCATAGCAAATAGCTGGGCAAATCAGGACATTATAAAACCTTTCAAATTAAAACATTTTTCTCAGTGATTGCTTTTTTGTAAGGTGCTCATGCAGACAGCACCTAATACACACACGTGAGAACAGGGCGATGGAACTAACCGTGACACAGCGCATGAAGAGGCCCCAATGCAGGCAGAAGGAAGCTGCCTTTTAGTGTTTATTTTTGCAATGTATCTGTGCAGGACTTCCCCAGGGGCTGCATACGGACAGCCCTGCTCCATTGGCTGCTGCAGGCTCCGCTCAGGGCCAGAGCTGCAGTGCCCGCGGCAGCGGGTCTCTCAGCCAGAAAGGGCAGAACACAGACGGGTGCCTCAGCTTGCCCATGCTCATGGCTGGCAGCTTCGCTTCAGAGGGTCCCCGGGGTGGCTGCTGGCCACGGCAGCTAGGTTTGCTTTGGGGCTCTAGCCCTTTAATTTGTGCTGGAGAGGTGGGAAGTGGTGGGGCTATAAAGGGTCTGCAGAGGCACCTGTGGAGCTCTCTGCTCTGGCTGGGCAGAGCTGCAGTCGTCCTGCCTTGCTGGGTGGAGGAGGACAGTAGCTCAGGTAAGAGCTTTCTCTGCTCCAGCATTGATGCCTTTCAGCTGAAATTCCTCTTATCCTGGAACCTGGTTTTCCCAGGAGGTTCTTCAGGCATTAGCAAAGATCTCTTGCTATGCCCAGTATCCCTGGAGAACCTGCTGGGGCTGCAGTTTGAGCTCCACAGGTGAGCTGCTTGCCCAGGGAAAAAAGGGTTGAACCGGGGCTTGCAAACCCTGTGTTTCACGGTCTTGGCTGCGGTGTGGTCTGAGCTTGCTTGGGCAGCTGGGAACCTCTCTATACTGGACTGTCATGGACCCAGTGGGTGGGAAGAGAGTTTTATAGAATGGGTTGGTTTGGAAAGGTCCTTAAAGCCCACCCAGCCCCACCCCCTGCCATGGGCAGGGACACCTTCCATAGCCCAGGTTGCTCCAAGCCTCATCCAGCCTGGCCTTGGACACTCCCAGGGATGGGGCATCCACAGCTTCTCTGGGCAACCTGTCTCAGTGCTCCCCAGCCTCTCTGGGAAGGATTTCTTCCTTCAACTTAATCTGAATCTCTCCTCTTTCAGTTTAAACCTGTTACCCCTTTAGGTAACAGGCCCCTTGTAAAAAGGCCCCCCCAGGTTCCTTGTAGCCCCTTCAGGTACTGGAAGGTGCTATAAGGTCTCCCCAGAGCCTCCTCCAGGTTGATTTGTTGATGTGAAGGCCTTTAGGTGCATTGAAAACTGCTGTTATCTTTAAAAGCCATATTTTAACATTCCTGTCTTCACGAAAAAAAAAGCTCCCCTGATATGTAGATACAGACTATGTGTGGATGAAAACAAGGTGATGGCCCCTAAGCTGGAGCAGGGTGGGGAAGATGGGCCAGAGAAAATAATTATGGTCCTGGTGAGGAATACTTTGATTAAAAATATTAATGAGTTCCTCTAACTCACAACCAGAGAATGCTGTAATCTATTGGTAAACTCCTGAGTGGATAAACCACAGTGCTAATTCCTCTATCCATCTCCCACTGCAGCAATGCTCATGTTACAGCTGGGATTTTCAGTTTTCACCTAATCATCAGGCTGCAGCTTGATGTTGCTCATCACCCGTTAGTGATAGCTTCAACAAGAAAGGATGGTTAAAAAATTGATGTTCCGGGAGCTAATTCCTTAGGTTCAGAAAAGTGTTCAGGCTCAGCGTGTGGAGGGAGCTGCTTCTGTCACTTCTGCTCTGTGACAGGGCTAAACTCTTGGTCATTCACCGAAAAACCGTACCTGGGGCAAATCCCATATTCAGGAAGGTTTGGCTTCAGCTGCCATCCCCCAGAACAGGGAGTTTTGTGTGTCCAAATGATGATGATGAAACACCTGGTTGGTGCTTTCTCTCCGTACTAGGATACTGTTTCATTTTTCTTTCACTTGTTTATCTATGGCTTTGTCCAAATTACAAAGAAAGCCTTGAGCCTAGCACAGAGCTGGATCCTTTGAGAACCCTGATGGAGGTATTTGACCAAAACCCTTATTTCTTCACCACTTGATCTTAATACATATTGATGTTATGAACAAATAAAGAGAAGTCACAAGGCTTCCCCTACCCAAGTTAACTGATTATTGGTAGTTTGGAGCTTTATAAGGGAAGATAGCTTTCCTACACTGATCTTTGGAAAACTGGTAGGCCATGCTCCACCTAGAGGCAAACAGGACAGCAGTAGGGTGTATCTTCTCCTTGGTTCCCTGCTAACATCCAATTTGTAAGGAACACCTATAGCTGGGAATTGTTTTCAACTGAGGTGCGTGGGTACTGGCAAAATGAGCTGTAGTGCATTAATGTTCTCTTAAAGATTCAAAAATGTTATGCAACAAAAAATTGCCAATTCATGCCATTTCTTTAATAGGCTTTCTAATGTATACTTTAAAAAATAAAAAGGCCTGGATTGCGGAGTTTTCTCAGGCTGTCTAGGCTTGCCATCAGGAGCAGCTTCAAAGCCATTTTTCTTTTCATATGCCTCTCTGGTGTGTCTAACTGAGCATGATTACTTTTTCCTGAATGAATAGATAATTTTGCCTTATTTATAAGTAGAACACCAGGATTTTTGTCTTTGACGCTATTGGGCTGAATTTCAGGATGGCTCAGTGTAGCGTGAGTTCATTAAATAATGAAATTTGTTTTCTGGGGATTTTCCTTCTACCTGAATTTGTTTCCAAGTAATATATTTTTCCATAGTGCATTCAAACACACTTGAAATATTAATGAGGCAAGAAACAGCCCTTTTCAATTGAAGTTTGCCGTAATATGCAAGTAATCCTCCACAGGTCCCTGTTTTAGTAACAATGATGATAGAAATGTCTACTTTGCTCCCCAGCCAAGTATTTTGGTTGGGTTTCAGGGTGACAGTCATTAGCTACGTGGCAGCTGAACTCATTATGGCAACTGCCAGGAAAAGGGTTCTTGCTGGTACATGAGTTCTCGACGCAAGGCTGTTTTTCAGGCCATGCACTCGCTTTTGGTAAAATTTCCACAGTCTTCATTAAACAGGTTGGCTGCTAGAAAAAAAACAGACCAACTGTTAAGATGGTGAAATGCTTTTATGGTCATAATGCCCTCTGGTCCAAAGCTTGAGGGTTTGCCACCCCAACTTGGGCAGATCTGAGATTTTCCTGGGGCCAGGAAGGAGCCAAGGGTTGGAAGAAGGATGGGACTCGGACTTGGGGGATGTGCTGACCTCCCCATCTCTCCATGCATTGCCTAGTCCAGCTGCTGCCAGCTTGACATTATCAGCAGAAGGCCCCTGCGATGAAGGTACCTTTGGAGAACTTGCCTGGAAAGTCAAGATGGAAAAAAACAGAATACAAAAGCTACCCACGGGGTTCAGCATCACCTGTGGGGATGGCTACTCACTGCAGTAGCCAGCTCAGAAACATGGGCAAGTGCCTGCAAGGAGGACAAATGCAGTACAGAGCCCTCAGTCCCCTGGTTTTACAAGTGGTTGTGGCAAGAGCTTTGCTAATGTCATGGCTTTCCTAGAGTCTCAAATCTCTCAAAGCTGCCTTCAAGGAAACAGCCTCCTTTGTGACCTCAGAGGAGAAAATAGGTTTTGAAGATGTTAAGAGGCTCAGCAGCTTCAGAGTGAATCTGTGAGAGCTTTGCATCACCTACAAACCCATTTTCCTTAGAATGCTGACTTCTTTCAGGAATGTCAGGCTGGTTTATGCTTAAGCTTTATTCAGACCTTGTGATGAGAGGCCCCTGTGTCTGGGTGTGTTGCTGTGAACTTGGAGTAAATGCAGTTTGTGCCGGGCTGGGGTAGCAATGCATACCTGACCCCTTTTCTGCAGCCCTGCCCGTAGGTTTGACCTGGCAGGGGCTACAGTGAGGGATATCCCAGCCAACGCTGGGTTATCCATTGGCACAACTGAATGAGAAGTGAATCGGATTGACTGTAGGCTGCAAATAAAGATGCCAACAGCTTGCTTGAATCAGGCAGAATGATTCTGGCCTGATATATTGTGAGGGCAGCAACCCCTCTGGGATCAAGGTGTGTGGCTGGGGGGAGCGCTGCTCTTCTCTGCGTAACACCTGGAGCCTTCCCCCCCTCTCTGTGGGGATGGAAGGCAAAAAGGAGGAAAAGCAAGATGTGGGTATCCCTGCTCCACTGGAAAATTGGCTCTGAAAGTGCACAGCTCCCCCAGGGAGGCAGTAATATGTCCAGATCCTGGGAAGGTAAATCACCCTGCAACAAGCACTTGTCTAATCAGCCCTGATGGGGAGAGCCAGACCTCACTGCGGGTTTGCAATGGGAACCTGAGCCTCAAGAAGGTGCCTGCAGAGCCATGTTTACGGAAGAAGCCCCGGAGCTAAGAGGTCTGCAGGAGGACTTGGAAACCACATCCTCTTACACCAGCGATCAGCAGCCATCCTCTCTTCTTCCCAAAGCTGCCAGACTGGCTCAAGTGAGCTGCCACAGCTCTTGCTTCTGTTAGCTTTATCTTCTGTTTGTCACTGCTGACTGACCATTATGGAAATGGTCCTGGTCCTGTTCGTGCTGGGGGTGCCTCGCTGGGTTTGCAGAATTGCCGCAGGGATGAGCTGGCGAGTCACTAGGGTGTTTGAGCTGGTAACTTGGCTCCAAAGTTGTTGCCATTTCTTAAGCTGCCATACAAGAGAGGGTCTGAATGTACTCACAGCAGAGATGTGAATCCTTCACCTCCTCTCTCAGAATACCCTACACATGGGCCTGGTTAAGGGATGTTTCTGTGTTTTCTTACACAAAGCCAGCTTTGTCTTTGTCCTGGTGGGCATGGGTCTTATTCTGGTCTCCTTTACACTGCTGTCAACCGGAAGTAACCCTTCCGAAGCTGAAATATAAAATGAAGCTCCTCGCCACGTTTACATATTCTGCTCCTCACAGCATAATTTGTCCTAGTTTTTAAGTACTGAGTGCCTTCGTAGGAATTTCATTACAGAGCGCAAGCTTTGTCAAGTGCATTCTGCTAGTTTTGCTGGAGGTTGCTAAGCATTGTCTATTTTTTCTGAATCTTTTGTACTGATAAGTATATTTGCCCATGTTCCCCCCATGAAAAAAAAATCACACCATTAAAAATACAGCATGCAAGAAAATGCAGCTTTACGTCACATTCCTGGAAAAAAAGACAGGTTGTTCTTGTAGGGGAAGGGCTTTCTGTACTGGGAAAACTGTCTCCAGTGGCTCATTGGGATGCAAATATGGACAGTCTGAGGGTAATTTGGATGATCTTGGACTTCTTGCCCAATGGTACAGCAGTCGGTGCTGATAATTGATTTCAACCCATCTGCAAGCTGAACACCTGCTGTGCAATATGGCTCGGAGGATTATTTCTCCCCGTAGCTGGAGTAAAGTCTCCATCGCTGACGACAAGGCTGGGGGCATATTTCCTAAAATCTGAACCACATCCTTGTGCGATGTTAGCAGCTCTGTTGCAGTATAGTTTAAACACATTGCCTTGGCACTTAGGCGTTTTTGTGAATTTTAATGGGCTTCTTTCTTTCTAAGCAAATACAATTCCATTACTAAATAATGCATTTGGCCTCCACCCTGACTTGTGCTAATTACTCATGTGTTGAATGGGGTTTAAATCTTGTTTGGTAACATTATAGAGCTTATTGTCTTATTAAAAGCACCTAATGTGAGCTTTTTTTTTAAGACTGCAATTGGTCTCTAGTGAAACCAAACAGATAACACAATAATTTTTCACTAAACTAATTATCAGAGCGGAAGATGCTAATGTGTTTTGCCAACTGTGTCTCATGTCTCCTCGGTTAACATGCAGCACGGTCACGGCTGTTCAGCAAGACCTTACATCTCGGGAAGCAGAAAACGGGCTGGATTAAGCTCACCCCTTGCTCACTCTTCTGCAGCCATGTTAACACGTCTAAGCTGTACTGCCTCTGCCTGCACTTACAATGTTAATCAAATGTTTTTCTTCCACAGATGATTTGCAGGGACTCAATTTACCTGGATTCCTAAGAGTATTGGATTTCTGAGCTTCCTACTTGCAAAAGTCCCAAGTACCTAATCTTCAAAAATTATGCCTCTTCAGCTGCGTTGGAAATGGAGGTACCCAAAATCAATGACTGCTTTTGAAAACATTCCTGAAATGTTTCTTCAAACATTGAAATAGTCTCTGTACACAAATGTGTGTGATCCTGACCACATACGTGTGCTGGGGCTGACACATGTTCCCGTGAATGACTTCTCATTTTCTGGTACTGGCAGTATGCAACAAGGGTAGGCTTTAAAGTGATGAAACAAATCAAGAGTGCAGAAATCCTGTTCCCAAATAATGCAAAGTCTGCAAGAAGCCCTAGGTGCTAAGAAAAATGCCCTTTTCTTAGAAGATGAAAAAAATTAAGAGTGAAAGAAAAGTGAGGTTTCACCTTGAGCAAATGCAGCTGGTGCTTCTCTAGCTCTCCTCTGAGCAGTCTGCATCTGAAAACAGAATTGCAGCTTTGCTAAGGACTGGGATTTGCCTGTCTGATTGCCACTACTCCCCAAAACAAATAAACAAAACAATTATCTTTGGATGTTACCCAGGCTAATGTGTAGAACTGGCACTGGGGAGTAAAGAGAGTAGAGGACACCAGGCTAAAATCATTAATTGGTAATGAAGTTTGTATATTTGTCAACAAGACACTCAGCTTTGGAGAGCTGAACAAGAAGAAAGCAAGCTGCAGAAAAACAAATGCATACCAAGCCTTGTCACTGATATTTATTCAGCAGCCTGTCAGAGCAGAAAATGTGGATCAAAGGTAGGAAAGGCAAGGAAGGAGCAGCCTCAGTCCAAGGCATCCGTCGTGCATCGCATCAGGGTTCACTTCTGGATCAGGGTATGTTCTGCCACATCGAGTTACATCAAGCGAGTTGTGAAATGATGGAGCCTAATGCAGAGTGAGTGTTGGGAATGGGATGTAACACAACAACCCATTGTTTTCTTATTCATTACTCGCAGTGGATTTAGGGGTTATCCAGGAACAGAGATGCTGTTTTAAGTGAGCCAGGGAGTTATTTTGCCAGACTGTGCTTGGTAAGAGAGCATTGCAGATTGCTTATGGGATTTGATGTCCTATCCTGCCTCCAGAGCAAATTACACTGGGAGGGGTTTTGGGTTTTCCTTTTCTAATCATTGGAAAAACCTTTACAAAAGAACCCTTCGTTGTTTTGGGTGGGGTTTTTTTAAATTATTGTCAATTTCTTCTTTCTACATTCTTTTTCTCAGTCTTGGTCATTTTGTTGGGCTGCGCCTTGCCCTTACTCAGCTACAAATGTAGGTCCTCCCCACTCAGTGTGAACACGCAGGATAAGGCTCACTCATTTTGGTGATGGAGGTTGTGGCATACTGCTTCCCTTCGGGGGATGCAGCTGGAGAGATGTATTTTTCCCCTTTGGCTGCCAGAGCAGAGGTGCCTGCCGGCCCCAGAGGCCCTGCTGAGCTAACTGCCCTTGTGTTTTCTGCCAAGCAATCTGAAAATAAAGCTTGACTGGGTAAGGAGAAGAGATTGAAAAAGATGGTGGGAGTAAGAACTGAGGGTGCAGAAGGAGACAAAATGCCAGTTGAAAAATGAGCATTGTTCAGTCATCAAAGAACAAAATGGAAAAAAAATGAACTTGAAAGTCAACCAATAATTTTCATGTCTTTGCATCAATAATTTGGGAGGGGAATTGAATTAACTTATTGGAGTTCTTTTTGAAAACTTTAATGTCAAATGCTCCTCTTCCTTCCCAGCCAACCCCAGTGCTAAGACGACAAACAATCAGTTAGAGAAATAGAGGCAAATAATGGACACAACTGATTTATGATTTCTTGTTGTACTCTGTGAAACAAAAACACTGTGTACTGAGCAGCTTCCGAGGACTGTTCCTTAAACTTAGCTTATCTGCATCCACTGGAGATGACTGTGCAGGTCTGTGTCTGGCAGCAACGAACTGGCTCTGACTTCCCACCCCATTTGCAGCACCGGTGGAAGCACCAGCCACTGAAGGCGCTGAACCTGTGGTTCTGAATCGCATCCTCCAGCTGCAGAATGTGTACCTCCTAGCCAAGCTTGTGTGCAGGAGACGTCACTTCCAGGATTAATTGGTACTGATGAACTTGCTTAGCAACCGCACACCAACCGGTATTGATCCGTGGGGATGTGCAGCCTCCCCATCCTTGGCCAAAAAGACCAGCCCTGTGAGAGAAAGGTTGGGGCAGGAGGCAAACGGGGATGTGCTCCTCTGGCTGCCCCTGGGCAGGGTGGCACGGTGGGCTGCCTGGCTGTGCAGAAGCCGTGCTGTGTTTTACACCTGAACCCTCTTTACCCTCTGTCTAACCTAGACTGGCAGCTCTCATATCCAGCTGTTGGCTGGCCGGAGCCCAGGCCTTTGGTTTCAAAGGTGTTTCTCATGTTTCATTAAACTGATGGCTTTGGAGAGGAGCTGCAGCAGCAGTATAACCCATGTGTTGGCAGTGCCCCGGAGACTCAGGCTGGGGCTAATCACATCCTTCTTATATTGCTAATAATTAACTTTTAAAACAATTTACTAATGGATGTAGTGGCTTCTTTAAATGATGAATTGATATGATTTAGTACAGCTATGAGGTATGGGCTTGATGCAAACATTCCAAAGTGCATAGCCAGGCTGTGTTACAGACTGTTGAGATCAGAATCTATTAACCGTCATTCCTCTTAGCCTAAATTCTCTTCATCTACAGAATAAGTTTTTCCTACAGAAATTACTCCAAAACTTTCAAAATCAGAGCTGCCTGTGCTTTATCATGTGGCAATTTATGGTCTCATTCATTAAGTGGAGGAGAAGAGTGTTTATGTCAACTCCAGGCAAAAATAGAGTAGTATTACCAAACATACTAAGTTTATCATATATTTTAGCTTAAAATGGATGAAGTCTGTGTGCATGAATAGATGAAATAGTATTTGCTGGCATGAATTGAATGGGTCTAATCAAAGTAATGGCTGTTGAATGGGTGTAACATCTATTAATTGAATATGGAAACTCGTTTTACCTGATTCCTTATTTTAATAGGCTTTCCAATATTTACACAACATAACTGTCACAGAAAGTTCAATTAGATATCCAAGATCTCCCAGATCTTGTCAAATTAATTTCTGAACTCTTGACATTTCTGCAACAATGCTGTCCTAATTCTTCTTGTAGCATTTTCTTAAGAAGACTAATAACAAAGCATCATGCCTGACAAAATAAAGAGAAGCTGTTACTTCTCTCGAAGAGATGACAGTTCCATTTTTCAAAAGAGAAGGAAGGGTTGCTCACAGTTTTACTTCCTGCAGCAGCAAAATTTTCAGGCGTGGGACTGGCAAAACAAAGAGTTACTTGCTGTAGGTAAGGGGTTTTTTTTTTCTTTGCATCTAGCCATTGCGCTTGGATGGAAAGGTCAGGTGTGTCAGAGATGGTTAAGGCTTTGAAGAAGACAGATGTGTGTGTGCAGGAAAAACATAAAGGGGACTGGAATAGCTTAAAGGAATAAGCAGAATTGGAAAGATCTGGGCTTTAAACTTCATTCTGCTATTGAAGTCATTGTTAGTGCTCTCCCCCACTGAGGAAAAAAGTCTTTGGGGAGGGCAGGGGAGCAGAAAAAATAAATATTTAATCTATTTATTTTTCTGGCTATTTCAACTGTTGGAATTACGACAGTGCAAATTACTCCAAGGTTTTAGCAACTGAGTAGAAATCACTTCACCTTTCTTCCTATGAAGCAGGATGCTGTTCCTTGTCCAGCCCTGGGCTGGGATTGTGGGAAGTGCTGGCTGTGCCACAGCGGTGAGGAAAACCCAATGGTACCCTGCAGGCTACGGGCCCAGAGAAGGCAAGTGTGTGTAGCCTAGACCTGGCTGCTCTTTTACTCTCAGCAAGACAGATTTCTACAAGGTAATTACCCTGGTTTTGCTTGGATGCTTAGTGTTGTCCTGACCTTTCAAAGGCAGAGGGAGCCTCAGTGGTCCCCACAGCCTGTCCCCGTACCTTGTGGCACCAGGATGATCATGCAGGATGGCAAAAGCCTGTGTGTCCCCAGCCCACTGTGTGCATGGTGTTTTCAGCAGCCTTTAAGGCATCATCCTGGGGGGAGGATGGTGTTGGACTGCTCGGTCTAGCCCACTACCAAAACCCACCAGCTCTGTAGGGTGTTTGCTGCATTTAAGACCCTCTAGCGAGGTGGGCATTGCCCAGTGCTCTCCGGCAACTCGCAGCACCACGGCTGCTATCCAGGGAACCTCCTCATCTCCGTGAGGCTGCAAACCTGCTAAGAACCATAAATAAAATACTTCAGTTTGTCTAAACAAGAAGAAAATCCCCAACACGTAATTAGTTTATTGCAAATGGGAATGGCTTCTGGCACTTTCTTTCACAAGGCTGCAGTCTGGGGTGTCTGTAGGTGTCTCGCATCAGCCAACACTCATTAAATAATCCTTTCCGCCCATGCTGCCCCGTTGGTTTTGTCTGCCTTGATGATGTTCCATGAGGGACTGATTTTGGAGATTGAAAAGCTTCTGCATCTTCTCATTACCTTGCAATGTCCCCTCTGAGAGGGGATTTGAATCTGGTCCCTCACATGTAATCTTTGACGTGCCATATTTACCACTTCTATTTATTTTCTATTTTAACACTTGTAAGCCTGGAATGCTCCGTTTTATAGAGGCATTACAGTTATGGGTAAGAAGCCAACATCTGCCAGCTTTTTCAGTAGAGGTGCTGTGGGGGTTTACTTCACTGCTACCTAGAAACTGTTGTATTAATAGAGATTTTATTGGAATGCTTTCCAGTGGAAAAAATGTAAAAATTACTGTAAAAAGGCAAAAGCTTTTTTGCTAGAATCATTTTTGCTAAAGAACGCAAAATAAAAAGGGACTTGAGGAAGGACAGTGGAGAAGGATCAGCTGTTCATATTTTGGACTTCCAAGTTCCATATAAGAACATAAAGTTTCAAGAAAAGCAGGCACTTGTGGGTGGGGGAATATTAAAAGAAGTTGTAAGCATGGTTTTCTTTAAGGAAAAAAAACCATTGAACAGGACAGTTTTAATGAGCCTAATCATGAAGTTTGACAGTAGATGGTGACCTTGTGATGGTCTCTGCTATGAGAAAAGAGGTTTTTTACTACCGGAATAGCTGCTGTTATTTTTCATTCTTTTAAGTAAATTATAGCAGAATTACTCACATGATACCATTGTGTGGAGATCAGTGGAAAGCTAAATCCTTTCAGGTTTCTTTGAAACTTCAGCCTCATTGTTTGATGGTTTCCTCATAGATAGATTTTTTTTTTTTTAATCCAGTTGGATCAACATACATCTGATGAACCTAAAACAGTATCTAGAGATTTATCTATTGGATTTCCATTGCGTGTATTTACTGGCTACATCACAAAATAGCACATTACTTTTCTGTTAATTGAATTGAATAATTATTCAATTGACTCTCATATGAGAGGAAAATCTCTTCTCCATTAGCAGAACTAAAAGCACATGGAAAACCTGTAGTTGTGTTCCAGCCCTTCTTCGTGTAGATCACTCAGAAAAGTGTCTTTTTAATAGTAGTGGCAGTAACCATCTAATAACCTGAATTAGGAAGGCTCTAGCAATTGGCAAGTGTTCTCTTTTTCTCTGCATTAAATATTTTGTCAAGGCTTTTCACATCTCTGCCTGCTGCGATTTGTCGTCTTTCTCCAAAAGCCATTTTTCTTCCTAGACTATGAGATGAGTTCTGGGCAAAACCTCCTGTTTCCTAAATGCTGTTTAGGAGCCCTTGAGAGAAGCATTGTGTCAGCGCAGCACCCACCTGGTGCCACGAGCTTGGGTGGGCACAACCTGGCATATGCCTGGGAAGGGGAAACTGAAGCAGGGCTCAGGGGCTGGAAGGACGTGGTTTTGCTCACTCCTCTGTGGGGATGAGCCTCTGCTGTCCTCTGGCTCCCCAGCGAACCTCTAGCTACTCCTGCACTTCCCAAACTGATGTCATCAGCCCCTGGGGTAAGGGAAGCATTTGGCTGGGTTCTGCCCAGCCTCAGCACCCCACTTCCACCACAGCCGATGCTGGTGGCACCCGTGCTGCCCACCTTGGCACAAGGACCACTGGAGGACTGCAACATCCCACCAGACTATCCAGAATCTTGCTG
Source organism: Eurypyga helias (assembly GCF_000690775.1). Lineage (NCBI taxonomy): Eukaryota > Metazoa > Chordata > Aves > Eurypygiformes > Eurypygidae > Eurypyga > Eurypyga helias. The sequence continues at coordinate 15,993 of NW_010269239.1, forward strand.
ACTCTTCCAGGTTCTTCTAATTATCCTTCTGAGGCAAGTTTCTTGGTGGGCGAACAGAGAAGGTCATAGTGGTTTCTTTATCTTATTCTTTCAAGGTGTTTCTGACAATTTGGGGGTTTTGCAGCTTTAAGAACCAGGGGTTTGAGGTTTGTCTTTTGCTCTTGATTTGGTTAATATCTGCAGTAGATCAACTGCTCTAGTAAAAGCCCTCTTACAAAGTTTTCTGTGTTTACAGCTTACTGCCAAATGACTACTGTAGAGCTATTTGTGTCCCCCCCGCCACCCCAGCCCAAAATCCACACCACCGTGGAAGAAGCATTTAAACATAACACGTAGGTGTTACCAGCTAGATATACTTAATCAGATGTTGAGTGTAGAAACTTCAGCTTAAAGTGTACCAAGTTCAAATCATTTTACCTGTGGTATTAATGGGCTGTAAAGTGTTACTGGTCCTACCAGCTTTTCCTCCAGGGATTTGTATTCCATTGGGGTCAGCACTGGGTCCCTTTGGATAAAGAAGCAGGGAAGGACCTTATGGTGATTAAAAACACTGTCTTTGTCACAAAGAGTTTATGCTGTAGCCATGGAATAGGTGTTTGCTGAATAAGTAAGTGTGCTGTGACCTGGCCTTGAGCAGACAGGCAGCATTTGAGGTGTGAAAAGGGATAAAAATCGATAAATACACCATTTGCCATTTACTCAGCCCAAACAAAATACTTCATTGAGACACTGGTGTAGCTAGCTTTAAAAAGTGATAGCACAGATTATGGTTCCACTGCAATGTGTACAGCAAGGTTTGACGGCATTCTGCTGGCCATATTTACAGCTCATTTAAAACATTGTCAGCCTGTTTTATTATTATTGCTACTTCTTTTCTTCTCATTACACAATAGCCTGTGGAAAGGGCTTTCTGCCCCTCCAAGTACACGGTTGCTGAAGGGTTGGAAGAGATGAATAGGCTCTTCCAGCATCTAGTCCCCCTCAGTCAGCTCGTGAACTGGGAGTGGGTTTAAAGTTCTGCTTTTCTTGTTGAGGTAGTGGCAAACCTTCCTCTCGCTTGATGGTCTCTCTAGCTGAAAAATTAATTGCATTGAATGTGGAAAAGAGCAATGACGTGAGAAATCCTTGACAGACTCAGGCTTAAAGCATTCTCAGTTTCGATAATCCCAGCCCAGTGGTGTTATAGGTTTCACAGTAAAGCTTTGATTATCTGGTTCCATATCTATCTCCCAGGTGCAATTCTTTGGAAAAACAGCTCTTTAGACCCATAAGGGTTACTAGCATCAGATCAAGATAATTTTTTGGGTAACTTCTGCTCAGCATCATGGACTGCAGTGCCAGCTATCAGGGCAGGCTGATCTAAAAGGCCTCCTGCTCCCTTGCATAGGAGAAGAGCGCAGGGAAGATCAGATAAACCTCGTTCTTTTGGCTGCTTGTTCTGTCACTGACCTCTCAGAAGTAACAGCTGGCTTTAATTTTACCTTCCAATCTCCTTTCTTAGTAGACTGAGTGTTTATAGAAGTTTTCCAAGTGAGCTGCCAGGGTGTGCTCCCAAAAGACCATCTCTCTGGTGAATAATCGGCTGAAGTTCTAATGAGAAAATCCTTTCGCTGGGCAACAGCCTTCCTACTCGAATGCTGCATTATCAGCTGCAAATTATTCAGACAGATCTGAGGAATTTACTTTAGGCAGCTTAGGGGATAAATTCAATGCAGCAAGTTACCATGATTGATTTAAGTATTTAAGACTTATCCTAAAAACCTGTTTCACTCAATCTGCCTCCTAACACATTCCCATTGAAGCCCTTCTTTCAGGTTAAAATGCAATCTGAGTGCAGCAAGCAATTTCCTTTTTGCTGGCCGGGGTGATTCCCCTCCCTCCTCTGGGTGCGCAGGTGCTGCCGTGTTTCAGAGGCAATAACCCCCCCCAAGAGATTGCCTCATGTCATACTTCATGTGACTTCCCTGAGCATCACCGTGCTACTCTGCAGCACCTTCCCCCTTAAGTCCCAGAAGGAGCGTTTATTTGAAAAAGGATTTATGGATTATTTTTCTTTTTAAAGGACGTTAAAGAAACGAATGTTTCTTTGTTTGTGGAGTGATTAGGAGGTGCTCTGGAGTGCTGGCAGTGATCAGCAGGATGCACACATGTGCACGTGGGCTTGGGGAGAGCCCTCAGAAGTGCAATCCATCATGGTGACATGCGATGCCCTATTTCATCTTTGTCTGTCTGAAGTTCCTGTATGTCTGTGGAGTAGCTGTGTGTGTGTGTTTGTACAGCATAAATTGCCTGTTGCTGGGCTGTTTACAGGTGCATAATTATTCCTTAGAACTAACTGATAAGGGGGGGAAAGGGAAAAACCTCTCGGTTTTTTTGGTTTCCCCCCATCCCCCCTCACTGTACCATGTTCCCAAGGAGAATTTGGATTTCCCTCTGCCCTGAGAATGAGCACAGCTCATCCCAGCAGTGCCTTGCCTGGATGAACCCTCGGTAAACACATCTGTTTCTCGACCATCAAAAAGATAATGAGCTTGTCCACTGCACTTCTAGCAGGTCTCTTGTGCTAGAAACTTCCCTGCATCTCATCAGGACACACTGCCTCTCAATCCTTTGAAATGTGACGTGAAAATCAAGGCTTTAGTCCTATTTAACCCCTTGTTCTTTCTCCCATTCCCTTCCTAACACTTAAAATTCACGAGTAACCCCTGCTCCCAGCTTTAACTCATACTCTGGATAATGTGGCATTTACCACTGCAATGAATTGCCCAGCTCTTAGCAAATGGACAAGAGGTGGGACCTGAGGGACGAAATCGCATGATGGGTAACAGGCACAGTGAACTTTAGATCTGAGATGTGTGCAATATTAGTTCATTCTGTAGCTGAATGTGAACACTATTGATATTTAATATCTTACCAGGAGGGATGAGTATTTGAAGGACAAGCATTCATAATTTGCTTTGACATTTGACATGATCAAGCAAGTAAAGGAATAATATTCCCTTTGTCCATTGTCAGAAAGATAATGAGTTTCATAACCATTGGTATTATGGGAAAAATACAGCCTGTGTAGTGTAAAATGTGTGAGAGCTGCTATATATTCTTCTATAAATTGTGTATATCATGTTCTTTTGATGGCCCTATTCAAACCCAGCATGACTATACTTTTTAATTTTCTGGTTTGCTGTGCAAGTCTCTAGCAAAAGGCACTTTTTTAAACAAAAAATGGGATTTTTTTCAAATTATTTATAGAAGGAGCAGTGCTGTCATCGAGTCTGTCTCATCATATCATTCTTGCGTATCAATTTCTAGGCTCAGATGACAAACCAGAGCAGCTACTTTTCCAATAGCAGCATCTGGCTTCCTGGCAAACTGAAATGCAGTTATCTGGAAAGCTTCAGAGTTGCTTCTGAGCACATTTTATTTATTAGAAAGCAGTTGTGTCGCTTTGCTTCCCATGACTAAGCCAAAGAATATTTAATATATTAAAAGGAATAATAGGTTCAAGGCCAAGCTGTTGCCCCTCAAGTGGCAAGAGAACGACAATATCTTTCCTTTAAGATGACCATTTCTTCTTCTCTGAAGGACAATCTGAAACTACTCATGCTGAATTCAGATGATCTTTATAGGACTAAAAAAGAAATTCAGCCTTAACACCTCAAAAAAAAAAAATTCAAGTTCCCCTTTTGCTAGAGTCAACTGAAGTGTGATGGTGGCTTCTCTGCCAACCGCCCCATGCTGGAGAAAGCAGATGCTCCACGCAGAGTGTGGTCCCCAGAGGTGAAAGACACTACGTTCTCGCAGCGCATGACGAATGGTCACAGAAGGAGTAGGTGGGTTGGTAGGTCAGTGTGTTGGGTTTGTGTGACAAGGTTTTGGTAGCAGGGGGGCTACAGGGGTGGCTTCTGTGACAAGCTGCTGGAGGCTTCCTCTGTGTCTCACAAAGCCAGTGCCAGCTGCTCCAGGATAGACTTGCCACTGGCCAAAACTCCCATTCCCAGTCCCACTGCGCTGCTGGGGGAGAGGAGGGAGAGAAATAGGGAGCAAAGTTGCGCCCAGGAAGAAGGGAGGGGTGGGGGAAGGGATTTTAAGATTTAGTTTTTATTTCTCATTATCCTACTTGGATTTTATTGATGATAAATTAATTTTTCCCCAAGTCAAGTCTGTTTTGCCCGTGATGGTAATTAGTGAGTGATCTCTCTGTCCTTATCTCAACCCCAAAATCTTTCATTCTATTCTCTCTGCCCTGCCCAGCTGAGGAGGGCAGGGACAGAGTGGCCTTGGTGTGCACCTGCCTGCCAGCCTAGGTGAACCCATCCCAGTCAGGTACCACACCAGTCCTCCGAAGTGATTGCAGCCTTTGTTTTGCCAAAGAATTTGAGCTTGGCAAGTCTTTTGGATCCAGCTCTGCAAAGGTCTCAGTGTAGCTCAGTAGGTATCACACCAACCTGCAAGACCTGATCCAAGGTAGATGAAAATAGAGTTCCATGAACAACTTCAATATTACTCTTTCTCAAATATACCTGAGACACAGCTGATGCCTTCTGCCATGTTCTGCACTGTTGTAAGGTTCTTCGCGCTTATGGAGCTCTGTTGCTAATCTGGTGAGTTGAATAGAATCCCACCACTGCCCTGTGTATAAATGGAGATTATCTGACACTGTTCAAAACATATGAAACATTTCTCCAGTTCTTCATACATACCGTAGCCTGAAGGAAATTATTTAGGATTTTTTTCTTCCTAATATCAGCATCAAATTAGATAGCAAAGATACCAAGACCCATAGGAGATTACAATAGTCAATTATATAGATGTCCTTATAGATTTAGGACATTCCTAGATGCTAAAATTCATTCTCACAAACACGGAGCTAAAAGCTGAGAAAGGACAAAGGAGGATGAAATATCTGTTCCAGGCTTTGATGATGGTTAGACTATATCTACATCAAAAGCTCTCTCTAACTGAATGATTATTTTCACTCTGAGAAAGAACTCTCTTGAGTTTTTCTTGAGCAATTTCCAAAAGTTTCTTTTAGTGAAATTCTAGTATTATTTTTCTAGATGACAGATTAAAAAAGAAAAAGCCACCTAATACCTAATATATTAATGTCAATGTGTTTGACACTTAGCAACAGAAGTATAATGCTAAATGGTAACATCTTGCGGTTTTCTTCTGATACCGATGGTGTCTCTGGGGCAGGATTTTATTAGTGACAGCTCTTACTGAATTCAGTTAAAGCCAAAGTTTCATCTCCAAAGTAACTGTTACTCAGTTCAGAAATAAAATGATCAGGCACAGGATTTCATTTAAAGCTTTGAACATCAGCAACAAGGAATCAAAACAATGCTGGTTTAAATTTCTGTTTCTCCAGTGTAAAAAAAATATTCCTGGGTTTGGACACTCAGCCTTGCACAGTGTTGTCTGAAGGGAGCTAAATTACAGGGAGAAAGTGTGGGGCTTCCACTTCTCATTGTCGTGAGCTTGGAACAATTGAGTCCTGATTCTGACTGAGGACGGAGGATGCTACTGCAGTGCAAAACACCCGGCCAAGGCTGCTTCACGGCTACCTTCAACGGCACTGTTGTAAGGCTGTATTATAAGCAAAGCCTGCAAATCAAAGGTTACACGATGGGCAACCTTTACTACATATAGTGGGTCAGATAGCTTTCGTGTTTAAGAAAAGACTACACACTTCTTTTGCTATTGAGGAGCATAAGCACTTTTGCCTTCCTTCCGCCACAAACGGAGATTATTCAATGGTTGGATTTAATGAATTCAAAATCCTTAGAAAATCACTAGAGCCAGGCATCAATGTAAAATACTCCACCAGTTTTCAGTAGTGGAATATAATATTAGCTCTCCCACAGTCTACTTCATGCATTTCAAAAGAATAGAGAACATTTTTAAACTAAAGAAGATAGCTTGGGCAGAAAATGATTGTATGCCTTGGATGCTTCTCTGTAACCCTTCAGGAGCCTGAGTTGTTTCTCACAGGGCAGTAGAAACAGAAACAGATGCTTTATTTGCAACTCGGGGTGGGGGGGGAGGAATTGGAGCAAGAGATTTTATTAATAAATTCCCTTAATGTACTGTTACCTTGCACAATCAATAGGACCGCGTGGGAGCACTGCTGCAGGGCTGCGGCTCCCATCCCATGGAAAACCCTGCAGCTGTGTGTCCCCTTTCTGCTGGCAGAGGCTGCGAAGAACCCACCAGACCAACCAGTGTTCATCCCATCTCTTGTTGCACATCTGGACTGGGAGCACTTGAGGAGGATATTTCTGTGCCGGGAGGGAGCTACAGCCCAGCCAGTCCTTCCCTGCTCCTTGCTCTGCAGAGCCAGCCGTAAGCAGCTCTCTCAGGCAATACAGTAATACAAATAAATAATATTAATTAAGGCTCCATAGGTTTAAAAAGCTATGGAAATAGCTTCTCTCCTGCTGTTTCAGTATCTCATTTTCCCACTTTGTCCAAATCCCCAAAGCTCAGAGGTACAAACATATATTTTAAATGAGAAGTTGGTTGAACCTCATTAAACTTAAATGCTCGATTCAGGATTTAAGTTTCACCAGAGGCTTCACTCTGCTTTTGAGTTCACCTGACTTTATTCTTCCATCCCTAATGGAGACATTCATTTAGAAGGTGATTTTGCAAAGTGACTGATAGACCTACAAACTACAGCTGAAGAGCAAAGCATAATTTACATGCTTAAACCAATAATCTAACTTTGGAGCTCTTCTATGTTTATAGGCTTCAGTCTGAGCAATTTGCCGAGGCCTCTGTGGAATAAAGACCAGCTTTTAATTTGGGTTTTGATTTTTTTTTTTTCCTCTCCAGTTTTTATGAAAAGGACGAGCAGCTGAAGAGTATCTCTGCGTTGGCATGCTGAGCAGTGGAGTCACACAGGCACCTGCAGCCATCCACGCACCGCTCGGGAAGAGCGCTGTATTTCTCGAGGTTTGTAGCTCTTGTCCTCCCACTCCCTAATTCATATACAGAAAACTGGTGTGCTGCCACGTTCCCTCCACACAAATGCATTAGCTGATCAGGAAGGCTTCCCATTCATCTGGCTTGTCACTCGGGAGAGGTGGAGGCAGGACCGACTCGTCAACTCGCAGTGATGGGAGTCAGGGGTGGAAGGCAGGATAAAACGATAAAAAATGGTGTAGGTATTTCTCCCCTTGGTTTTCCAAAGGAAAATATTTTCCGGTGCTGGATTCTCTCCATCCCCTTCCAAAGAGGAGAACACCAGCGACCCGAATACTCGCCTACGCCCTCCTTGTGTCCCTAGAGCGGGGCTGCGGGGGGAGGTCGCCGCTCGCCCCCGGCCCGGCTGGGGTGG
>NW_010269240.1:0-25053 GCF_000690775.1 Eurypyga helias
CATTCTATGATTCTATGAAACACATTAGGAAAAACAAACCCGAACATTTAAATGTTTAACTGGCCCACCCCTGCCACAGGTCAAGCTCTTCTTCCCACTCGCTTACAAGCTCCCTGCGTTCCGGTTCTGATGTACAAACCATGGACCTGAAACTCCTGAGGCGGAGCAGCTCCCAGACTCTTTCATCTCTTTTTGGCTGGGCGTTTTCCAGCCCTTTTCAGGAGCTCTATTACTCTTAGGAGCGGGACTTCAGGGTTCAAATCAACAGGGTGCTGAGGACGATTTCGACAAGCACAGCCTCCTCCCGGATGTGTGAAACTGTGAAAATGGAATTGCAGCTTGTTTGTGTCCTCGGGGACGGGTGAGAACACAAGCACAGGATGCACTACTGATGACAACCTCCAGTGCGGGAGCTTTTCGCTTCAGGCAGCATGAGAGACGCCAATTCGCGTAAAACCGTGCACAACCACGAACTGATTTCTGCCCGTTCCTGCAACAACCGCGTCTGCTTCCCAATTAGAGCAGATCAGGGAGGCCAAACCATCCGCAGAGCTTATCCCTCAGCCTGCCTCACAGAGAGTTACGTACAGCTACAACACACACCCGCAACAGGTCAGCGCTCCGCACTCGCTGCACAGGCAGGTAACCACTGTCGAGGAGGCAGATAACAGGCTGGATTCCTGGAAACGTTGGGCTGTCAGTAAGAGGTTCCCGCACCACGTTCCGGAGGGCACGACGGGCCTGTGTTTCTCTTGCCATCATCAATTTTTCTGTCCCTGAAATTAGACTGAAGTGGATGCAGCTGCAAGTCCCTTTCAAAATCAAGTACAAAATCAAGGGATTTTGTCCAGCGGTTGTTTACTTAAAATACAAAGCACAAAACGGGATGTACAGAAATCTACTCATTAACATTTTATTTGCCCATAAATTCAGAGCATGAAACCTCATTAGCCTGTCGGGCCAGAAGTATAAAAATGTTGTATTTCAAAAGCAATTCCACAGGGTTCTGGAAAGGGCTTGGCTGAAGCAAAAGCGAAGTTCTAACAACAAAGGTTCACATCCTTATTCTCAGTCAACCGTCTGCTTTAGGACCCCACCGCAGGGTTGGCATCCACGGCTGGAACCGGGGAGGAGGGTCTGGCTTTGCACCTACCGGGCTCACCAGCAGTGAGTAACAACGCCGCAAGCGCTCGTCACCCACGGGGCCCGCACGGGTAAACCCCAACGGCAAGAATGCCTTCTGCAAGGAGCAGCAGCGAACGGGAGAGAGCTGCGTGTGCGGGGAGCATCGCACCGAGCCGACGGATGGGCTGTGGTGGGAAAGGCCGTCCTTCCCAGGAGCTCCCACGGCATCTAACACCCCCGTCCCCCAGAACAGCTGAGGGTAACAGTTTGAAATCCTTCCCCTGAGCCGCATTTTTAGCAACACGTTTCCTGTCAAGCACAAGACAGAAAATCTCCTGCTTCTGCCAGGTGTAGCTCTGCTCGAGAACCTGCCCTCAGCACCCCCTCAGCCCTGTTCCCATGGAGATGAGTAACTGAAAAACCCTGGACAAATCACAGTATCAAAAAAAATAAAAAAGTCCTTTCTCAGTCTATATAAACCGTGCATTAAACACTGTTGTGTAAGCGCTTTAGGGGTTTGGAGGGGGTTTATGAAACAACAAACAAACAAGCATAGAAAAAACACCAAACAAGCGTAGAAAAAACACCAAACAAGCGTAGAAAAAAACACCAAACAAGCGTAGAAAAAACACCAAACAAACCTAGAAAAAACACCAAACAAACCTAGAAAAAACCCCAACCAAGCAAGTACGAACAGGAGAAAAACCAAAGCAGACCCAAACCCTCTTCCCGACCTTAGCGTTTCCACCCGAAGCAGGGCACAAACTGGGAAGGTTCTGGGAACCGCTGGGAAGGAGAACCCCCGGCCCCATGCCAAGAATTTTCACTTCACTTCGGAAGCTGCAGTTCACTAGAAACCGGATCAGCCTCCCCCAGACACAGAAGCCGGGGCGAGGGGTTCCCCGGCCACTTTACGGAAGCTCAGCAGTGCCGTTGCGCTGCGGGCTATCAGCACACGTGCACGAGAACGGGACACTCGGAATACCTGTGGGGCTCGCTCCCCAGCCTGAGAAGCAACCGCTGCCCCCTCTTCTCCCCACAGTAACACGGGGTTGGGTGCAGACATTCTCCCTGGAACCTGAACCTAAACCCTCACTGGTGGACTTGGCAGCGTCGCGTTTCAGTCGGATTCGATCTTAAAGGTCTCTCCCAACCCAAGTGATTCTCGGACTTGCCGAAGCCTGTGTCCCTTTTGGGTTTATTTATATTGGCTGTGGACTCTACTCGACCATTAGTGTGAAGAAAAGCATCACCTGTAGGTACCAGGTTGCGTCCACTCTCATCTGCTGGCAGCCGTGTGCTCATCGGGGGAACCTCCCATTAAATTCCATCCCTTCTCCGTGGATAAAACCCGCAGAAATCTGAACTCCTCACGCTTGGAGAGCAGCGGCCCTACAGCAGCCATAGGACAGCAGCTCCCCGCATCTTCCCCTGGTCATCAACCACAGTATTTCTCAAAGTTCCCCTAAAGGAATTTTGTCATGTGGTAACTTCCTTTAGCTCCTAGGGAGAAGCTGGAGAACCTTCCCAGAGCAGGCAGAGCGCAGAGCTAGCCTTTCCCCACCCCATCAGCCCCGGGAAGAGCCAGCGAGCCAAGCCCCATGTCCAGGCAGTCACAGCCCCAGGAAGGAGCTGTCACCGTAGCCGCTCTGTTGGACGTTAACCTCCTCTCTCCTTTCACCTGTCCCAGAAGGGAAGCACACCATTCCCTCAGGATTAGAGGAGATTAAACGGCTCTGGCTAAGCAGCAGGCTCAGTCCTGCTGCGTATCTGCAAGTGCTCACTTTGAGTTTTGACAGGTGGTTACTACAGCAGCATCGCAGAAAAACAACGTAATGTTTCGTTTTTACAACAGGAGAAGGAAGAAGTAAGAGGAAAAGGCTTTTAAAGCTATCAGAGGAGCACACACCTGCCTATTAACTAGCTAATTTAGAGAGCTGCTGTTCCGTGGCTGAAACTCTCAGCCAGTCTCCCAAACCGTGACACCTGGGTCAGAAAAATCATTTTCTCCTCAGCTCCCCCAAAACCTTCCCTCAAAAAACATTCGTAACGTCACCAAAGCTCTTTGTCCTGATTCTCAAACTTATCCAAGACTTCTCCCAGTCTCAGGATGGTTCTCCTGTGTGAAAACAGGTTTAACTGGAAAGAGGGAGATGGAGATGGGACATCAGGTAGGAATTCTTCCCGCAGAGGGTGGGGAGCACAGGGACAGGTTGCCCAGAGAAGCTGTGGATGCCCCATCCCTGGGAGTGTCCAAGGCCAGGCTGGATGAGGCTTGGAGCAACCTGGGCTATGGAAGGTGTCCCTGCCCCTGGCTGGGGGTGGGGCTGGGGGGGTTGTGAGGTCCCTTCAACCCAAACTGTTCTGTGACTCTACAGAAATACCCTGTGAGCCCACAAAAATCAACCACGGGACAAAAAATTGAACAGGTCTTGTGCTGCACCTCAGAGGAGCAAAAGGTGTGGGTCAGAGGCACCGTGTAGGTAAAGCAGAACCTGGTCACGTTAACTCACCTCGTCTGCTGCTTATATACGTCAGGAAGGGTGCAAGAGCTGCAGGGTATTACGAGCCTCCCCGAAAGAGAGCTCATAACTCCTGAAGCCGTGGTGACGCAGTTGCTTCCCACGGTCTGCCACGTCCCCACGCTTCCTGCCGCCCGTTTCAACCCATGAATGGCCTGAAGCTCCTCGCTCTGCACAACACAAAACCTCGAGAGGCCCAAGTGAAACGTGCCGACGGGAATGAGTCACCAGAGCTAAGTACCGGGGTGTGCAGGCTGGATTTCTCACACCACGTCCTCAGCTGGCCCCACAACTGCTTGTGCTCCTCTGTCGTCGGGTGAAAATATCGCTCTTCGAAAGCTCCTGCTTTCTGGAGCAGCCTTTTATAGCTTTCTACCTAATTAACTTGGAATGTCATTCCATAACGTCCTCCTTTGGTTTATCGCCCAATTTCTTCCCCTACAGCATTATTTAATGCTACTGTATTATTTACAGCAACCGCAATACTTGGAGTATGATTTGTGCAAAGGGCAATTCACAAAAAGTTGGACTGCACTACCTGCTATTTCTGCTTTCTGAAGAAGCAGATCTTTAACTCCCAGAACAGTAAATCCCTTAATCTGAGCAAACTCAGATATTGAGCTGGAATCTAAAACGCAATAAGTAGGCGATAACAATATTTTCAGCTTTCTAGTTCTGATTAATAAAACGGCATCCCAAATGCATCGTTCAGATCCCGTAATTCAATACTGCAGAGAAATTTCAGCTTGGATGGAGCAATCGGACTAACAAAACCGTCATTTCAACAGACGAGCCACGCAAATCACTTGTCTCCCGTAGCGGGGCAGACACTCACCATCTCAGAGCGATCTTGATCGGTGTGGTAAGGCATGACGTGAAGAGGTCCGCGGGCAGGTCCGGGATCATGGGCAGCAGTTCGTTGGCTTCGCACGCCGCCAGCTGAATGCAGTTCTTCATCGACGGCGGCAAAGGCATTTGGGCAAGAGGATGGTTTGGGTTAATTGCAGCCACCTAGAGAGATGGAGACGCAGGAAAGGTGATTGCTGAGCCGTTTTGAAAGCAACCGATGAAGAGTTGCCAAAGTTCGGTCAATCTTTGGATTCGGAGACAGCTACCACTACGGTAGCACCAGCCACAGTTCTAACCCACACATAAAGAACAGTATTCAAGTGTATTTGCCGTAACAACACCGCACACCAAACCCAGCAACCGGCAACAGCCTAAACGGAGCACCTCTTGAGAGCCCCCGCTGCCAGCCCGGACTCCAGCGCCGCAGCAGCAATTGGGCTGACCGTTCTTTCCTTGACACGGAAGCGAAACCATCATCCTGTGGCTCTCAACCATTCCCCACAGACGGCAGAATAACTTCACACAGAAAAAGCCAACCCACTCGGCTGCACCAGGCAGCTTTTCTGCCACAGAGCATAGAGACGACTCCTGAGGGTAAGCCAGAAGAATCCTGAACTCCCTGTGTTTCTCCCCACACATCTTTGTACTTCGCCAGAGCAAAAGGGTTGAGCTGGGGAGACACAACTACTGCATGTAGCGCAGAGGCTATCTTCCAACCAAAATCGAAAGAGAAACGCGCCCCATGTTCTACGATGCAAGTGCTGACCTGGCAGCAGACGTAAGATTAGATTGGGTGTCAGGAAAGATTAGATTGGGTGTCAGGAAAGATGTAAGATTGAGATTGGATGTCAGGAAGAAGTTCTTCCCTCAGAGGGGGGGGAGCACTGGGACAGGTTGCCCAGAGAAGCTGTGGATGCCCCATCCCTGGGAGGGTCTAAGGCCAAGCTGGATGAGGCTTGGAGCAACCTGGGCTATGGAAGGTGTCCCTGCCCATGGCAGGGGGTGGGACTGGGGGGGCTTTAAGGTCCCTTCCCACCCAAACCATTCCATGAGTCTATGATTCTCTGCTCAGTTTTAATCAATGCTTTAGGAAAAGGGTCCGCGGTCCCTACACATACCCCTCTGGTTGGAAACAACAGGGTAATCTCTGCTCTACGCAGCGAGTGTTACACTGAAAAAATTTCTCTGAAGTAAGGTTTTGCATCTCAAGGTCTAGAACTGTTCCAATGACACCGTTTTCCAAGGCCCAATTAGTTTGTTTTAATTGGGCATAATCACCTGCTTAAAACCCTCAGAACTCGTGCTCACCAGGGCTGGTGGGGCGCACGGTCCGATGGCAGTTGTGCATCCGCAGGCAAGAACCAGCTCTGCACAAAGGCCCTTCAGCTCTCACTCCACGCGCTGCACACAGATTTTCGAAAGGCAGGAAGGAATGGGAAGCAGGGCAGACACTTCATGGGCACATTCAGTGCTGCTTTAACACCAGGGCCAGGTCTGCTGGGAGAGTTCCGTGTCTAAAACCTGACCCGTGCTGTGGCAATCAATTAATCTGAGCAAACACCAGTCTATAAAGTTCAAATGTCATAAACACCAGTATTCCCATTTTTCAAAACCAGAGTGATTCTAGTTAAAATTTGGAACAAGGGTATGATTTTTGAGGCTAATGATTCACAGAACGAGAAACATGGATAATCATTCCAGTGCCTTTCTGAAACAGGTAAACAAAACGAACACTTCAGCCACCCAAAATTTCATCTACGGTAGTCGAAGGTTCTTAAAGGAACAGGGCAGAGAACCCAGAGGGCATCGTCACTGCTCGTTCACATGCAAGTTGGAAAGGACAGACCCAAAGTGATCTACCTGTCGTGTTATCAAAGATAACAGTGGTAAATTCTTTCAAAGAACAACACTTCAGCCAGTTTTGGTGGTTTTTTTTACCCCCAACTGAGTAAGGTGATACAGTCAACTAATAAACTCCTTCTCTGCCATCTCTACACATGAAAAATTCTGCCCATCTGAAAGGAAAAGCATTGGTGTCTCAGAGGGTTGATGGGGAGCAGAGCACTTGTGTGACAAACCCAGAGCCTGGCACAATCACAGAATCATGGAACAGTTTGGGTGGGAAGGGACCTTAAAACCCAGCCAGCGTCACCCCCTGCCACAGGCAGCAACACCTTCCACCAGACCAGGTTGATCCAAGCCTCATCCACCCTGGCCTTGGACACTCCCAGGGATGGGGCATCCACAGCTTCTCTGGGCAACCTGTCCCAGTGCTCCCACCCTCTGCGGGAAGAATTCCTTCCTGATGTCCCGTCTCTATCTCCCTCTTTTCGTTTAAACCCGTCACCCCTTGTCCTGTCACTCCCTGCCCTTGGGAAAAGCCCCCCCAGCTTTCTTGTACGCCCCCAGGCACTGGAAGGGGCTCTAAGGTCTCCCTGGAGCCTTCCCTTCTCTCGTCTAGCAACGCAGCCTGATATGCCAGGAAAACTTTCAGACACTATTTCACAAATTCTGCAACCTATTATATTTTTTTGATTCTTTAAATACTTTTTCCCCCCAGTCTAAGCCCAGAGGCAGCAGCAACAAACTTTGGCTTTTCCAAGTTGTCCATATTAGCCAAGGCCTGTCCTTGCTTTATGTCACATTGTGCTGCTTCCAGCAAACACTCAAGCCATCCTTGGATGGAAATGAGCTACACCAGGTCACCACTTGCCCTCTCACAATATTTACTGCATTTCCCAACAAAACTTGGGCTGTATGCTAATTACAGAAAACAAGGAAAATAGAAATACTGAAAAACCCTCTCATTTGAAGAGAAAGGCATGAGAGGGAGTGTGGAAAAGCATTAGCTCTTCACAGATTTATAAATATAAAGCAGTCAAAGTGCTTAGCCACGGCTATTCATTTCCTCAAGAAAGACTCGCCCTCCAGGCACCCTCATAAATGGGCTCTGTAGGTGGGGAGTAAAATTAGATGGATTTTCTGCTTTCCCAGTAGTGTGAAACACTGGAGACTTGACATCTGTCATGGTCTGGCAGTGCCCCTCAGTTCTGATGGGGAAGTAGCTCTTACTCCAAGACGTGCTCAACTCCCGGCTTGCACACAGTGAAGAAGCTGTGACAGCTGCAGTGCAAATATTTGTCCATTAGAAGATGAACAATTACCAGCCACGAAGTGAACATACGACACCAGCCAGTAATTACAGCCCTTGCCAGGCTCTGGGGAGTAATGACGTAGCAAAACATTATTTTACAAGTAATAGAAGGGAGGAAAAAACCCCAAAGAGGGTGGAGTAAAGCCCACGACGAACATTTAGCTTTGCACTTTCCAGGTCTGAAGAAGTGTCTTTTGGCAAAGGAAAACAAGAGCTTCGTAACACAAATATTAGGACAAAACCAAAACAAAGGCAGGATCAACTGGAAAAATGACCCTTTAAATCACAGAATCCCTAAGGTTGGAAAAGACCTATCAGATCACCCAGTCCAACCACCAACCCAACACTTCCACCCCTACTAGACCGTGTCCGCAAGCACCACACTCACAGACTAATTTATAAACGGATTTATCATGCTTACTACTATGCCACATCATGACCACATGTCGGGGTTTAGCCCCAGGAAGCAACCAAGTACCACACCTCGCTGCCACACAGATGTTCCGCATCCGCACAACACGGCCTCTCGTTCAGCCAGACACTAACCGAACCCCTGACGCTGGCAACTAAAGCAATTCCCAGGTATTCCCCTGGAAGAGTCGAGTCCCCCCGGCACAGGCAAAGCGCCAGCCCCTGTGTCAACAGCAGCAGGTTGAAAGTTTGGAAACACCGTGACCCATGAAGAATGATGAGGTTTGGTAGACTTTGTTAGCTTAATTGCTGCCCTGAAATTACACAACACAAAGCTGTAATGACAACAATTATCTTCACATCTGCCCATTCCCCATCCCACCAAAATCCAGGTACAGCTGAATTGGCTCTGGTGCCTTCAGAGCTCGATCTCTGCCTTCACCATCAGCACCCTCAGCAGTCCTGCTGGAGATAAAGCATGGGTTTGGGTTGCAATGTGTCCATCAGGATAAAATACGACAGATTCTGTCTCTGGTATACAAACCCTGCTTCAGACCGAAACCAACCCACTCCTCTCTCTGCACAGCTCTTCACTGACACATTTAGTCACCCTTTACTCACTAACAAAAGGGAAACCAAGAGAAGTATTTGCTGTTCGAGTGCTCCTGGGAGGCAGCTCTCTGAAGGACAATGCACCACGGTGCATGGAATCTGAGCCTTCAGATTCCATGAACAACGAAACCCAGAGAGAAGGGGGTTCCAAGCATCTTACACGCACACTGCAATTCCGTTTCACTTTGCTGGTGGAATAGGTATAACGGGACAGCACCCGGCCAGTGCTCTGCGCTGTCCGAAAAAGAGATCCCAAAAAAATGAACAGCCACGGTTTCCCTCAGTCTTCACTCAGCCGGGTTAAGGGAACGGCAAGCTTCTCTAATCTCCTCTCAGAGTGCTACATTATCCTTCCTCAGGTATCTCAGAGGGGCGTTGACTGCTTCCCTGTCACCCCCCAGTTATCTCTGCTTTTCGTGCTTCCTTGGAGACCAAACAAGATTCAGATTCCACATTAAGGGAGAGTACCAGGCTTCAGATTCCATGAACAACGAAACCGGTGCATGGAATCTGAGCCTTCAGATTCCATGAACAACGAAACCCAGAGAGAAGGGGGTTCCAAGCATCTTACACGCACGCTGCAATTCCGTTTCACTTTGCTGGTGGAATAGGTATAACGGGACAGCACCCGGCCAGTGCTCTGCGCTGTCCGAAAAAGAGATCCCAAAAAAATGAACAGCCACGGTTTCCCTCAGTCTTCACTCAGCCGGGTTAAGGGAACGGCAAGCTTCTCTAATCTCCTCTCAGTCAGATGGGCTAACAATTATCTTGATCACTCCAGCAGCCCCTCTTGAGCACCACGTCCAGCTCCGCTTCACTTTTCACCAGTTTGAGCAATAATATGGAGTTTCTCAAAGGGATTCTCGTCCATGCTGTCAGACACTGCAAGCACTTTCTGCCCTGTTACCAAGTCCTCTACTTTCTCCTGCAACCAGCAGTTCCCTCAGCGAGGCGGCGGTAGCGGAATCTAAAGGTATGGAAAGACACACGACCCTGGAAGTATTTCCACGACCAAGGTACCTGGCAGCTTTTGCCTGTGCTGCAAAGAGAAGAAATACTAAAGCACTTTTCCTGTGTAACCTCATGTAGTTTGCAAAATAAAAAAAACCCAGAGCAAACGGAGTTGAGTATTTTCGCTGTCATGAAGACGGACGTCGTTGCTTGTGCTCATCTTCTCGCTGCTACCAACCGTCCCTGCCTGCTTGGTCTGACTCGGAGAGAAGCTTTTCCTGAGCAACGGACCTGTCTCACGGCACACACCGAGACACCTGGGGCTGCCTTCCTTCCAGAACAGCTTCCAAGTCCTCCTGGAGCTCAGCCAGAGCCATGGAAAAAAAAGAGGAATTTCATGAAGGAAGGAGGGAAAGGGAAGGTAAAGTTGGGCCTGTTTCTAACCTGCTTGGGAACAGACATCCAGAAGGGTGCCTTATACAAAAGAGAAAGGCTCCAGAAATACCAGAGTGAAAGTCACAGGCTGATAGGAAAGCCTGGAAAAGGAGAAGAGAATACGGCCCCCAGACATCATCTCTGACTCAAAAAGATGGTAACCGCCAAAAGGCATCCATAACCAACTCTGTTGATCCATGTCTTGCACTTTCATGTTCTCCCCACGCCACAGGCTTCGGGAAGTTTCTTATCTTTACAAGATACGACTTGATCACTGGTTGAAGGGAAGGAATAGTCAAAGGACCTACATAACTCGAGCTATTAGAGTGCTTTCCGTCACTGGGATGGAATTTCCACCTGCCAAAATTGTCACCACAGCAGCATCTCCAAAACCTGGACTTGAAGATGAAAGGAACTACCACCAGGGATGCTGCTAATGCTGCCTCAGGCTGTACTTGTGACAGACCGTTGCTGACTAATTAATATTCCTTCCTTGGAGCCGAAGCTCCTGGCAGCGGGGAGCCTGCCATCCCGCAGCCAAAGAATCCCGACTTCTTACCTTCCACTTGGCATTTCAGATTTCCTTCAGTAAATGTACCAGTAACCACGTTTGCAGACAGACAGCCTTTCCTGAGAGCCACCTTCAACTGCAGCGCCCCGAGACCGGAACCCGCGCAGCAATCCCCCCCGCACCACGTTTGTGTTCCTTTGCTTCGCATTCTCGCGTTCGGTTCCGCAGCGGAGAACTCCGACAGCATCCAAACCCATTCCCAGATACCAGACTTCCGCCATTACAATAAATCTGTCCAGTTCACCACAGGATTTCTCTCAGCAGAAAAGCCCATTAGGGCACAAATTGAGTCTATCAACATTACCATTTAATTAGCGCTCGTATTACAAATTGTTCCGAGTTTAATAGGATAGCAAACTGAACCAGGAAAAGTGGGGTGGCAAAATCATTTGCAAATTAATTTGCCTTCCAACGTAGTTTTAAACACATCCTTCTGTTGCACAAAGCAAAGCAAGTTTAAACTTCCCCCCGTGGCACAACACAAATGTTGTGCACAACCAAAACCTCTGGAAGAGACTGTGATCTCACCTCCAACTCTTGCTCCCTCTGTAGTGCAAACTGTTTGAAGGACTTGACGATAAGGCCGGCGTTAGAGCAATCGTAGACGAAAATGGAAGGACTGCCCATCCACGTTTGCAGGTCGTATATGGAGAGAGGAATATACTGAGTGTAGTTCTGGAAGAAGGAAAAAAACCAGTAAGAAAAGCAGCAGAATTTTCACTGGGAAGATAATAAAACACACACAAAAATATTCTGATTCTGAAATGACAAAATAAACCCTGGATTGATCACTGGATGTATTAATTGACACAAATACCAATCAACATCTGCTACTAGTGGGGACTACGACCCCAGCACCAACACGAACGACAGGTACATCTACTGTGGTGTCGTTTGAAATGCTTGAGCTCAACGCGTTAAACTCAGCGCACATGGAAACACTCGGGGCTAACAACTACACCAGCATTCAACAGCCCAAACTGGTCCCAGATTTCTGCAACACCGATAAAGGATGTCCAGCAGCTGTCTTCAATTTAACATCAAACGTCTTCAACCGAAAACCTCATCAATTATCAATCTTGATTTATTAAGACTACGTAGCCCATCAGCAGCTACCTCATCTCAGTTTAACGAGATGCTCCATAATTTTATGACAGCCTTTCACTTCTGTGCAACTTCAGGAATTACCCAATAAACCCAAAGCCAACAAGGCTGCCTTCAGCCCAGCCAAGCACCCACCCTTCCGGACCGGTAAACATGAAGCATTACGGTCCTTGTCCTCCACCTTCACGCCCCCCAGGAACCGGAGGCAAGAGCCTCTCAAAACACAAGGAGGATCAAAAAGCAGACACTTCAAATTCACTGCGAAGGGCCGCAGGCTCCCGAGGGGCAGGACTGAACACATAAACCGCAGCAGATTTCTGCCATGGAAGCCCGCAGAGTCGCTGCCAAACACGCAGCGGCCGAGTCCATAACCCCTCCCGGCTGCGGCCGGAGGGCAACCTGCCCGTGTGCCCACACCCTGGCGCTGCCCAGATCCCAGAGCGGAGCTGCCATGTGCCCGCTCGGAGTAACGGACGGCATGGTAACTCCCAGGGAAACTCAAGAGCCTTCAAACAGCCATAATAAACCCAGGAAGCCTCTGCAAGCACCCGATTTCCAAGGACACTGATCCACGTCTGTAGAGACTGACGCGATCACAAACCACACGTAAGACAAGGTAGGAAAGCAAAAGTCATTCCAAAACCCCGTTTTGCCCATGTACAGCAGTTCCAGCAGTTTCATGAAAACCAACAGGGACACGGTTTATGAAAGCCGAAGCTCCCGGGCGTGGGGAGCGTTGCGGGTTGCCGCAGGACGGAACGACGTGTGAACACCTTGGGGTGGCACAGACCTTTGCTAAGGACACCGCTCACTTGAAGCTCGTGTTGCCATCACAGAAGCTACGTATAAAACCCTGCTCTGACACACACAGTCCATCAGACATTATGGGTGGGAATTGTTTTAATTTCCTACGGCCTACTGCTGCCCCGAAGGCTGCATTAGGGCTCTGATTAATATTGTGGGATTTCAAACCAGACGAATTTTATGGTTTAAGTTTCGCTCCTTTTGGACCCTCGCTTGGACGACCTCAAGGTCCCTTTCAGCTCTGCCTTCCTGCTCTTAGCACTGAGGTTTTAAGTGCATGCACGAGCATTTTATACCCGATTTTGAAATGTCAGCACAGTCCAACCTCAGTAGCTCTACTATTTCAATTCGAGGCTGCCGTAATGCCGAGCCTCACCAAGCTCTCTGCTTACATCTGAGGCTGAATTCCTCCTGGCTGACTACTAAACATGCCGATTCTCCCCCTCCCTCCAGTATTTCCTTAAATTTAATCCTGTGCTTAAAGAAAAGTTCTGCTCCTGATTCTTTCTTAAAAAAACCCTTCAACGTTTGCTTACATGCTGCAAAACTCATCACGTTTCAACTTTCCCCATCAAACTCTACGACAACCAGATTTTTTTCCCATCGCTCGTAAGGTAAATCAGAGACCTCAGCTCCTGACCACCAGCGGCATCACACCACATCACTGCAGGCAAACTGGCAAATACCCAGTAAGCTCTTAATAAAGCTTCTGGCACAAGACACCGTTTCATTGAGCAGTAATTTCCTCTTCTTCCACGTGTCACACATTCTGCCCAGCTTTCCTTCTGGCTTATTTATTACCCACCGGCTGTTAAGTAAGAAGGAGGTCACTCCTCTTTGTTCTTAACCACTAAATTCAGCTTCAGAATGAATGAGCATTCAGACCAATTGTTTATTGCTCTGAATACTAATCAAGCCTGCAATACAGATGCACCAAAATAAAGTGATGCCCTCTTGCACCTTCTCCCCTTCCCTTCTCCCCTACTCTTTCAAATTACCAGGCAACGCTCATTCAATTATACAAATAATGCATGTGAAGCATGAGGAAAGAAGCCCTCAGAATAAAACAGGAGCGTGGTAATGAATGCCAGTCCTGTGTCAGCTGAGCGTACTCTGCCGCTACGGGCAGTCTCTCTCAATTTCCTAAGACACCACCCTAAAACAGTTGCCCTTAATGGACACTAAATAGCTGAGCTAAAGGGAAAGCCAAGTACATCTAGGTCATGCTTGGAGTCATGGAAAGGTGTTGCGTGTGATCTTCGTAGCGCTGCGAACCACAGCTCCAAATCACGGCTGTGCAGGAGCCACAGAAGCCTACAAAATTCAAAGACACCTATCCCCATGTACCCCCCTGCCCTCAAGCAGAGCTACCCATGCTGTTTATTGTCCTCCAGAGAGTTTGAGCAAAGGCTGTTCACAGTTGGTAGATGTTTTAAGTATAAACTTTGTGGTAAGGACTTGGTATCAGTCAGCGACATAAGGCAGCACAGCCAACTCCATCGGGGAGCCTCTTTGCTCCAGACACGACAGAGCCGGGGTGCTACCTCCGAACAGCAGATGAAGCAGATGAAGTAGCTGGCTTTCCCGAGTTTTCCAATGAGCCTTAGTGCAGCTGAGAGAATATGCCCTGCCAGGAGGCGATGGACAACCTACGTGGCTTCAGAACTTCAAGAACACGAATAAAGCCAACAGCGGTCAGCAGGGAACCAAACAAATGTGCCAACACACTTCAAACCCTGAAAATTCAGTTGTTCTCTAGCAGGACGCTTCCAGAACTTCCAGAGCAGTGAAAAAGATGCAGGTGTGCAGCACCGCTTGGCAAAGACGCACCTTATTGAAGACCCAGATCTCCCCGTTCACCGTGGGCCGGGGGACGCCGTGTCCGTTGTAGTGGAAAAGTACCCGCAAAAAAAAACGTGCAGAGTTTCTTAACTTCATCCACCGTAGGATCGAGACTCTGCTTGTACCTGGCCTAGTAACATAAAAGGTGAGATAATCACTCTAAGTGTAAAACCAAAGTTATTTACGATGCGGGCACGTGGCCAGGACAGGAGCATGCGTGTACACCGGCTACGTTGGGAACACACCAAGCGTTTACTGCCGGGCTGAATACACACCACGTGCCTGCTGCTGGCGTGAGGGGCTGCGCACGCGGTAACGACGCAGGTTTGAGCGAGTTCAGAGCATCTCTGAGCTCCGACCCGTCTCACTCGGGGATGATTAACATTCAAAAAGCTTTAGGAAGGTCAAATATGTTTTCAGCATTAGCCAGCCTCAAAAATAACCCTGCACAATGCTCTTAATCCTCAAATTCGTACCCTGTACATCCCCAACTGCAGAAAATGCCCTCTTAAAGACAGAAAATTGTACAAATAGATCCTCTATAAAGCTCAAATCTCATGCAGAAATGTTCTTTCCCTCCCATCTGGAAAAGGGAGGGCCTCAAACAGAACAAAATCACCAGCCTGGAGGGTGGGGAAGTTCAGATAGCTGCCCTCCAGGGGATGAGACCCTCAGCAGCCTCAGCCTCCTCCTAAGCCCTGACCAGTCACTTCCCTGCTTATTAATACGACAGCTACCAAGAAGCCTGGCCAACACCTCAGCCACATGTCAGACCTAGAGGGAGCCTTGCCTTTTCCAGACGGACCCACAGCAGACAGAGCAAAAGATCTTATGGCACAGCGTTCGCCTTCAAGAAGAAACACGGCCAAGTCCTTGCAGCTACTCCACGTGCACCCCGGGCAGGCTCGTCTCCAGTAACGAGCTGCTCTGACCCCTTTGCAGATCCCTCCACCTCAGCAGCTCATCACTGCACCACTGGGTCCAGCAGGCCACGAACACGACCGTGGCTCGAGAGGTCTCGCCACCCTTCTCGAGAGGCACAGAGAAGACTGACCACACGTACGGCAGCTGCAGAGGAGACCAGTTACCGGCGGATGCTAGAACACACTGCAGAAACTACAGAATCACAGAAAAATGAATGGACATGCAACCAGCAAGTACGTGACGATGTTATTCAACATTCAGTGATGGATAAAAACAACCAACAAGCAATCTGGCGTAACACTAACATATTCCTAAACTAGCTCACTAACTAGGACCTCATAAGATCAGGCACCAAGTTACTCCAGACTCCCTAGAAAAGGGTTATGAAGACAGAAATATTCCATAGCCTCACCTCAAAACCAGCTTCTGCTTTCAGACAAGACCAATCTCAACAGTGCAGAAAAGTCCCAGGAATGGGATATTCACAGGGATGGCTAAAAAAAGGAAAAACTGATTGCGAGCCCTTGGTAACGGGAGAAGTACCTATTGAGTATCAGCCCACCTTTGGCTATGGACACAGCGTGATGGTTCCAGGCTGTACAGCTCTACAAGCACGAAAATCAGAGCAAACGTCTAGGTTTGAGGAAAAAAAATCCTCAAACTGTTGAAAAACCCCAATACTTCAAAAGCATTTTTACTCAGCTCAGTCTAAGATGCCTGTGTGGTAGCTAGTTCGTCAGGCTCAAAAGTGCATTTTTTTAAAGCAAGGTCAAATAATAACAAGAAGTCTTTCAACCACCCTTGGAAAGAGAAAAGCCTGTTTCTTCCTCTCTTCTCCAGAGCTGCAGAGACTGAGAACCCACAATCACAAAGGCTTAACAAAACTGAAGCCTAGGTCTTTAAATAAGGAACCCAGTTTAAGAGCGGGACAACCGCACACATCGCTCTACAAAAGCCTGCTATGAAAAGCCTGTCTGTCACTACATCAGGGTCGCAGAAGTTGGGGCTCTTCAGGTTTTCTTCTGTGAGAGGCAAAGATAAAGTCTTAAAAGGCTACAGTAAGAGGATGAAGCGATTGATTTGATATAAAAAGATTTCGCTTATCTGCGAAGCTTAAGAAGCAGGTACCGTGCCGCTCAATACCTACGCGGCACCTCACGCCAACAGGCCAGACGGATACAACCAACAGCACCGCTGATGTGACCCGAGCCCCATGCAAAGCAAGCAGCAGGAGAAGAAAGCTACCGAGGAGGAACCAGCGACATGGCATGCTCATCCTTCTGGGGAGGGTCCGCGCGAAGCGAGGCGGTGTATTCCTCTCAACACGGATCCCCCCCGTACCCCTTTCTCTCACCCTTCGGTGCCGTTACGACGGCGCCGATTTGCAACAGCGCGCCCCTTCAATCCCCTTCTGCCTGCCGGCAGCATTCCAGAACGCTAGACCCAGAGCGGTTGGTCATTTTTCAGCTCCTTTTTTCTCGCTGGAACACTCCTCACGGCCTTCCAGCACAAGTATCAGGCACAGCTCGCCATTAGCGGAGGTGAATTCGTACTCTAGAACTAACGCCCGTAGATCTCAAGATCTGAACTGTAAACATACCGTTAGCGCATCAAGATACAGGAAGCTGAGAGGAATGAAAAGGAGGAGAGGGAGCCTGCGAATGCGCAGCCGTAGTCCCACCTGTCAGCTCAGGACTTCCAGGCGCGAGTTCATTCCCCATCATTCACGCGCATGTGACAAGAAACAGGTATCCAAGAAAAAATACACCAGGTGGTGTCTTCTGAGGGTTTGGTTTTCCCCTAAAATATACCTTCAGCACTTATTTCATCGGTATGAAGGAAATAGTGGGAGAACAGGCACGGTAATCACAAGAAACATCCCGGGCTCGTTCATCTGACCAGGGTACAGGGCGTTACGGGGAGGGAGAGGGGGTGCTTACTGCTTGAAGCGATGGTCTGCGAGACAGGGTGCCAGTTTTAATAACTGAAACCCAGATAAGGTCTCCTTCCGGAACAGGAATGCAGAAACTGATGGTCCACTAGCTGTGGACGTTAACACTGACCACACTTGATGCTGAAATATAAAGCGAGGCAGTTTTGCTTTTCTATGCTGACACACTCTTGGAATTACTTCCCAAATTTCTAACCAAGATCAAACCAAAGCAATCATCTTGAAGAGAGAAAACAGGGATTCTCTGTATCAGTGATCTACCAAAACCATATCCTTCCCTCAGTCAAGAGCAACGCACTGGCTACGTCAGGTTGGAGAAAGCAGAGTCGCAGCTGAACACCCAGCCAGCTCCTTCCCAGGTCACCAAAGGGGCCACGCTGGGGACACCAGCACTCACACACAAAAGCGGCAGCAGCCACACAGCATAAATCGTCCCATTTGTTTCACGAGGGATTTGGTTCTTTCAAAGGATAAATAAAACACCCCCGTGTTTATGGATTAGCGGGTGGTAGCAGCAACCTCCCCAAGAGGAGTGTGTCTGGAGGGGAACAACCAATTCACCCTGTTCATCAACTTCTATCCCACTGGAAATGTCAGGCTGGATTGGCTGCGTAAAGGAATTCCCACAGTTCTGTGGAATTTGTGCTTAAATTAATGGCTCTGCTTTGGAAACTTCGCCTAATTACAGGTATTTTTCTTTTACTTTGAACAGGTCCAAAGCATAAATCAAACCATGAGGAAAAGCCAAGGCTACGGGCCGCTCTCCCAGGACATCAGGGAGCTGCGCTCCGAAGGGCAGCAGCTGCCAAAGCTCAGCGATTTCGGGACCAAGTGCTTCTGCTGTCATTTGAGAAACCAGAACCCGACTCACCACCCGCCTCCTGAATGCCGGTGTGCTCAACCCTGCCAGATGCTGAGTTCTGGAAACTCGCCTCAGGATTAGGTCCTATAAAAAGGAAGAAAGGTGACAATTCCAGGACAAGGGATTTATGTTGCTGATGTTGCTTAACCACTGATGGACAATGGGTTTCAGAAGCCAGGTTTCCATCACCAGCTCAGCAGGATGAGAGGGGAGCGCTGGAGTACTGCAGCTTGTTCACCGGGAAATGAATCTTCTTCTCCCCAAAAAAACACAAGGAAATACCTATTTTCTCGTCAAAGTTATAAAATCCAAGTCTTGCTCTTTTCCTGCAGCCTAAGACCTGTCTTGGCTCCAGAAAGGCTCCGCAACACAGACCACAGCGTGCACATGACCGAGTGCCAAAACAGCAACACCTAGCACAGCAGCTAGGAACTCGCCGAAAAACATACCCACTGGCATTCGTCACCTTTGAATCTACAAGCTGTAACACCGCCCTCTTCTCATCCAGCATCACAAAAGCCTGAAGTCACTCACCTTTCATCCCTGAGGTACCTCACTGAGCCAAACGGGCCTAACTTCCATAAAAATAAATCCACACTCCTTTTTTTTTTTTTTTAACAACTCATACTGGCACGTGATCCCCGCATCGCTTTCCCTTGTCACTTCATCCTGCTGAGGTTTGATGCTTCTGGTGAGTTGGGCTTGTAGCTATCCCGACAACTTCCCCAGCCGCCGTAAAGAGACAGTAATCAGCGCGTACAGCCGTAAGAAGGTAAAACCGTGCTCATCCAAGCCAGGAAAAGGCATCGCCTGCACAAGGTCAGAGGCTCATGTTTTTAAAATTCTCAGCCATTACTTGGTTAAGCAGGATTTAAGCCCCTGAGACAGCATTTCGCAGATTACAAGACCGGAGTGAGGTCACAGGGCACCAGCAAGAAACAGCCTGAGAATGAAGTGGCGGGGGAGTAAAATTACACCGGCAAACAGTGTGGACCAGCTTGGAATTCACTGTGTAAGGACTCAGGAAGCTCTCCGTGAAATCAGAGCTCTGTTTCCGTCCCTATCTGCCCACCTCTTGTTCCCTGGGAAGGATCAGTGTCACCCTCACCATCACACACACCATGAGGTACAAGATTCCCCAAAACAGGGATGGGTCTGGTACAACAGCTCGCCTCTTTCTGAGAGATTCCCAGGCACTGCTGCTCCATTTACCATCAGAAGATGTGTTCCCAACTTACCAACAAAAGAAATCACTCCAACGCTCAGTATTTTATACTGAAAATGCCTGTGCCCCTCCTTACAGCCTCATCCAGGATCCTACCCAGGAGCACAAAAGCCTTGTTTTGCAACAGCTGTTGGGTGGCAGATTCCCACATGGACCACAGCTCACACCAAACAAGGAAAAGTCATTAGGATTAGAGTAAAATAAACGGAGTTGAATCACTGTAGCTGTAGCGCTGGAGTTTGACAGCGACCGTAGAGCTGCGGGGTGAGACGCAGAACACGCGCAGTGCCACGATGCCACGAGCCGACACGTTGGCTATCCTGCACCCTGCCGCCTCCTTCCTTGGTCCCGTCTACTCTCCGAAACAAGGCCGGGTTGGATTTTGTGAAGTAACCTTCCTGACAATTCCACACCTAAGCCATGTGACAGCCTCCCGCCGGCAATGGCCCGAGAGCCCCGCCGGGCAACGAGCGCTGCGCTTCCCTTCTCCACGCACGGTTTTCCCAGCAGAGCCCAGTTCTTCCTTATAACGATTTATAATCTCCTTGTGCTTTATTCTTCAAAGCAACTGCCCTGTTCAAGGTGAATCTCCACGTAAGTGGGGCATCACAGGGCGTCGTGCAGCTGCCGCGCTGTGACTTGGATCAGATTTGAATCCCAGTTTCCAACTGCCGAAAATACGTTAAACCTGAGACTCTGCCACGCACGCTGCCAGCCTACTTAACATGATTTAATTAAAAGGAATCAAAGCAATCTAATTATTCCAAGAGTGGTTTTTTGGAACGCTGCCCACATTTGAAAAACAGAAATATCAAAAGCCTCACAAAGAAATGAGTTACTAAAAACTGAGAGTAATGAAAGGGGCAGCTTCAAGGGCCCAGAGAAGTGCGGGTTCCGCACCGCGTCTCTCGGCCGCTTGCGTCCCGCAGCCTCCTGCCCAGCACGCACACCACTGTGCTGCTGCTCCAGGGATCCAGGTCACTGCCAAATCCTTGTTGCTGCTTGAGCCAGTTTAGCTAGTGCGGCCTGTGAAGATGCACAACACCAGGGAAAAAAGGGGGAGAGGATCCCCAGGCCCTGAAACGACAGGAAAATGGTTGCACAACTTCTGAACTCAGTTTAATCAAACTGACTGCTAAAGGTTAAGATTTTGGGATCAAACACTTAGTCAAAGGCATGGCCATTAGGGTGTGAAGCTGGCCCTGGAGGGAAGCAAATCCACGCTGCTCCCTTCTGCTCCACTCTAACGAAGCAGCACGGTACCTGCCCAAACACCCTGCTTCAACAGACAGAAGCACTTGCTGCGCTCGGGGAAGGATGCTCCAGGGATCGCTACACCACGCAGTCTCTGCATTTCCGAGTTCCTGACCACCACCTCCTCACTACACACCAGCACCTCAGCCCGCCCACGGGACCGTGACCATGCAAACCACCCACGGACACAGCCCCTGCCCGCACCAGCACCCGCAGCAGGCTGAGGGCCGTGGGGTCGTACGCGGCAGCGCAGCCGCCGTCGCACAGCAGCACGTTAACTGCCCTTGCATGGTAGGAGAACTCAGACCAGTGTCTTATATCCAAAGAATTTCAAAATCCCTGCAGCTGGAGATGTTTCTCCGACGTCTGAAGACCTATTCATGATGAACACTAAAAATCTTGGATTTAGGTTTCCTTAAAGTGAAACAGATAAAATTGAATTAATTCAGATTCCACCTTTTATGGGGCAACTGCCAGTTTGATGCAACGCGTTCCTCCGAATGTCTGGAACAAACTCTGGCTTAGACATATACCACAGGCACATATCTGCCAAAGAGTTTCACAGCCACAGAACGGGACGGCCACGCGTCACACAGCAGAGCAACAGCACCGACAGAGCTTTTCTGGAGCTGCTGAACGCGCTGGGAGCACAAAAACCAACACGAAGGGCACTGCCAGAAGGATGGCACGAGTCTTCCCAAGCACCACCTAATTAAAGGCTGGTGGGACAGCGATATTGTTTAGCTTGACACATTTAAATAGAAATTCTGAGCAACGTAACCACTCAGAAAACCAAAAGGCCCCAAAGACGAGAACGGGTGTGTGTGCAGGAAAAGGAATTGCGGTGAAAATTCTGGAGATTACTGGAGAAATTTAAACCTAGATCACCCCTACACACACGTGCTTCTGGCTGTGATTTTCACCCTCGCCCAAGAACTCCGCCAAGCTGCATCTCCCTTACGAAAGCAGCAAAGTGGAGAGATGAGGAATAGCTCCTCTTTTTTACTACTACAGAGCTACTCACCCGCGAAGGCTACCTCAACGTCTCATTATTACTCCAGTTGGTACAATTTCACCCTTGATGAAACCCAAACATCTCCATCTACGTCACACTGCTTTCTCTTCTGTGTTGTTCTTAGACAATAACGATCAATCAAGGAGCAACAACGCACATTCGCAGCATTTTCCCACCATGCTCAGCGCTGAACGAGCTACACGTGAGTTAAACTACACCATGAAAACCTGGTTCCTTACCCTGTGACTTGCACAGCGCAGAAGGAAATAGCTGTGGTAGGAAAAACTGAAATAAGCCCTTTTTTACTAAGTGACCAATATATTAAAGCCTGATTCTGAACTACGGTACCGGAAAAAGCAGTTGCTCTAGGCTTTGCTCACCACATCAGGGGTCACAGAGTGGTACCTACCCCGTCAGTGATACAGGGTAACAAACCGGCTCAATAACACCCTCACAAAAAGCCAGTGCGAGCCCAACCCTAAGAGCACTGGATTTTGCCAGCAATGGGGTGGAAGTATTTTGTTACCATGAGCTTTTTCTCTCCTACAGTTTCGGAAAAAAACCCTGAGCGTGAAAGGGGCATTTGGATTTGCGTGGCAAGAACTCTTGGATCCCCACTCCCTGAGGCTGCAACGCCCTGGAAAACCCTAGGTTAAGTGATTTCAAGGGTTTGGGGTTTTATTTAATTATTAAGAATAAAACTTCAGGAAAGAGAGAAGATTAAAATAGCTGTTACTTTAATAGAGTAAAGCTAAGAGAGTGCATTTGAAACACACACCACACAGAAAAGCTTGTTTTGTTTAAAAGTTCCTGAGGCACTAACCCGCACCTATGGCGGCAGCGGGGTAACAGCAGCATTTAAACATGCACATTCAATTAAAATGCAATAGGAATAGCTCAGATAAATTAGAAGACAAGAGTGTTACCATAATTTCACTTATTTGTTTCTAAAGCATTCTACAAAATCACCTTGTAATAACAGAGAAAACCAAAAAACTAGGGTCAAAAAGGCCAGTGAACTTCTCAAGAGGTTTAAACCTTATTGCAGTGCAGTGGGAAGGCGGCTCAGTGACCTGTGCCGTCTTTTTTTGTCCTTACAAGGACTAGAACTTCAATTTCATTGCTCCTGACTGGATGCTCAAAATCCACCCTCGTTTCCATTTCTCTAAATGTCACGGTAGCTTTCTTCTCCGAATATTCCAAAACTCTGCACCATCACCTCCAGCCCTTTTGTTGGGGAACTTTCTGGAAAGAAGAGAAAAACACAGCTCCAAGGCTCCCCAGTGAGGGGAACATGCAGACAAGCTCGGGCATGGACAATCCGGGCGCGTACCCAAAGATCGGACAGTTAACCCCCGACGGAACGGCGCGGCTGCTGCCCTGCGCGGGGCACTACCCTGCATCCAGTGAGAACACGGTGATGCGTACAGACCCCAACCACGTCTGATCGGATAGGTTAACCCCCGACGGAACGGCGCAGGGGCCGGGGGACCCGCGGCTGCTGCCCTGCATCCAGTGAGAACAGAGTGATGCGTACAGACCCCAACCACGTATTTCTGTGGCTGTTCACGGACTGCAAGTTAATTTCGATGAGGAAATTATCCCTGTGCATCCAGCAAGCTCGGGATTCCCAGTTTCCTAAACGCCCTTCCGAGCTCCTCGGTCTCGTTGGGAAAAAACAAATGAGCTGTCTAAGCCGAGCTGAGCGTCGGCTGGAGACCGGCTCAGGTTTGCCACGACCCAAGCCTGAGACACGCCGTGGAAGACGCGCACGCCAGCCGCGGCTGCAAGGCATCGCTGTGCTGCAGGGCTGAGCAGCAGGGGGTGTTCCTCCGAGCCTGAGGATTTTCTTCTCCTTAGGAAGGCTTTCAAATAAAAGTTATTCTAGCAGGGAATGTTAAGCAAGATTTAAGCCCGATTGCCATTTTGATTTTTGGTATTAAACACACTTCAGAGGAATCAGCACTCAGATCAATGTTCCAACTACCCGCAACAAAAATATCTTCCGCTCGATGCAGAAGGTGGATTCCAGAGGATTAAAAAAATTACGCAGGGCCTAGCAGAAGAACCTGGAAGCAGGTAACGTGCAGCTGGAGTAGTTCTTCCAACTGGTGGGGAGTTAGGAGCTTTGGGAAGCTCAAGGATTAAGGTGCTGGGAGCAGGCAACTCGCAGCAGAGCCGACACGGCCACCGTCAGCCGCAGGCAGTCACGAGCAGTGACGTGACCAGGCTTTCCACATCCCTATCGCACCTCCAGCAGCCACAGAACTCCAAGGGTAAACTAAATTAACGCCAGTATTAAATTACTGGACTCTAACGGAGGACGGTAGCCTCCGTTCGGGTCCGTGTGGGCACCAGGAAGCGCGAAGGCAGTCAGCATGCCGTCAGGATTTTAACTGAATCCAGAGGAAAGGCAGAGCAGACTGACGTCCATGCCCAGCACTTGGTAGGGGGTAGCCTCCGTTCGGGTCTGTGCAGGCACCAGGAAGCGTGGAGGTGGTGAGCGTGCCGTCAGGGTTTTATCGGAATCCAGAGGAAAGGCAGAGCAGTCCGACGTCCATGCCCAGCACTTGGTAGGAGCAACAATAACCAAACAGAAACAGTAATAAACACCGCAGAGAAGAGCCCGTTTGGCATCCAGAATGAGAAGCCACTCTTTCTTTTTTTCTTTTAAATCAAAAACTCTTATTTTCTAGAGTTTTTTTAAAGAAATCAAAGAGCAGGGAGATGAGAGAAAGTCTCTTTTTGATATAAACCCACTTGGATTCCCAGAAGACATTTAGCAAGATCTTAAGAGGAGATTTGGAGGAAGTTCCATACATAAAGACTTGCTTACAAAACAGGCGGGTGGGGGGAGAATCGTTAATTCCCACACAGGGAAGTCGCTGTGAGATTCCAAAGGGATCAGTTTTGTAGCCCAAACCATCAGGACATGAGTGAACGCTCCCGAAAAGGCAGTGAGCAGAACTCTACGTATATGAGCGGCCTGTGAAATGAGAACCAACCGTGTTTTGCTCACGCTCTCTTGGCTAGCTGTTATTTCCTCCAACACCAGAACCAGGCACAATAAAACTAAAATATCCAGGGGCGTGTTTAGAGGAAACGAACGCTCAACTCAACATCGTGACAAGCCTGCCCTTGCCACAGGGCTCACTCCCTTCCCTGAAACATTTTGACCTTGTCGGCATCCATAGACCCCTGGAAGGACAACACATGCAGGACAGGAAGACTCCAGGGCTGCGGCTCAGGGGCCGCACAGGCCCCACGCGTGGCACATCTTGACCAGGACACCAGCCTGCATTAGGACCAACACCCCACTGTTCCCCATCTCCAGTACGGCCCAGTTCGGTTACCAACCCAGAGGGATTCTAATTGCAACTTCACCATCCATCTTCGCTCGCTCACCATCTTCTTCTTGCAACTCCGAGGAGAAGGACTTGGG
>NW_010269241.1:0-253 GCF_000690775.1 Eurypyga helias
AGGGCAGAATTTTGCGTTCTTGGAAGTTTTCTTAACTTCAGGCAGAAAATAACCGGACATGCACATTCCTGCGATTCCACAAATAAACGCCTCCCCCTCCTCACCTGACACGACCTCCCCCTCGACGCCTGCGAGACCAGGGCGGCTGCCCACGCGATCGGCACGGGCAACAAGAGTCACGACACCCCCCAGCATGGAGGGGCAAGACACGGGGAGCGCGACCGCCCGGGGACCGAAACCAGTGGGGAGGGGG
>NW_010269241.1:457-2931 GCF_000690775.1 Eurypyga helias
CGGCTGCCACAGGGCACCGGGTCGCTGGTAGTCCTCCTTACTTGGCAATTAGTTCAACTAATTGGCCAACAGGTCCGGCGTAATTCACTCGGTTCCCCACAACCATTAATTATTCCGCATTCAGGACAAACACGCTCTGCAGCTCGCGGCGTGCCGGCAGCTTCATTGGCATTCCCGGCACACGGCAGCAAGTGGAAACGGGTGTCTGGGGCTGTGCCGGGCTCTAATGAGCCGCAGCGAGGGAATGCTCCATTGGTCACATGCCGGAGGAAAGGGGGAAGAGAGAGAAACACACCCAGCTTTCCTTCGGGGTGAAGTCAGCCGCATGCGCGGCAGGGAAACGGCGGCTCACGCGCAGAGGGGCCGGGTGGATGCAGCTCCCGCTCCCGGCGCGGGGTGTGGGCAGAGCGATGGCAGCACCTCGCCACGTGTGGGGACGTGAGGGGTCTCACTGCCATCGATGGGGCGGGGGCTCGGATCTGCTGCTCGATTCGGGGTGTGCCGCTGCCATGCCAGGGGCTTGCTATGGTCCCCTGAGCATCACGAGGGCTTTGGGAGCGTGCAAAAGGCGGCCCAGCTGACACAGAGTGGGATAAATGCTGACACTGTCCCACTCCAGGAGAGCGAAAAGGGGTGGAAACCCACTGGGATCAGGCAACGTGCAGCTCTAGGCAACCACGGATCAGCTATACTGCTCTCCGAGCCCAAAACCTGACCCTAACAGTTTGGCCTGAGGTGGAGATGCCCAGCACCAGGGGTGTTCTAGCTGGGAAAGCTGTGGAGGGAACAGTGTTGGTGCGGTGCCGTGCTCCCCGCGGGATGCCTTTGGAATCCCCATTGTCCCTAGAGCTCTAGGCTTTGTGGTTTTCCAAACCCTAACTCTGACAGCTTTGGCCTGAGGCCAAGGTCTCCTGCACTCCTGGCCACCTCTGTCCCCTCCAAAGCCTGACACGCACCCAACGAAGCACACGGGCACGCAGGTCTCCCGCGCGCTGTTGTAGCAACAGGGTCCCATGTGGACAGGGACGACTGCCAGCCGCGTGACCCTGTGGCATCACAAGAGTTCGTCACCCGTTGTCCAACCGTGGGTCCCTCCCTGAGACACTCCCGCCCTACTGCAGCTAAAAAAAGCTCGCTCCTGCTTGGAGTTGGGCTGTTTCTGTCCCCACATCGTCACCTCCCTTCTAACTCTAGCCGGCCCACGCGTGAAGACCCAGCTGAGGAGGGACACTGCTGGTGCCCACTGGCACAGGGCAGGAAGGACAGGCACCCCCTCGCAGACGTCTCACCTACCTGCTCTGCCAGCAGAAGGGGATGGAGCGCGGAGAGGGGACCCCGGGTGCTTGGCAAGCGTTGTTTCTGTCCCCACATCGTCACCTCCCTTCTAACTCTAGCCGGCCCACGCGTGAAGACCCAGCTGAGGAGGGACACTGCTGGTGCCCACTGGCACAGGGCAGGAAGGACAGGCACCCCCTCGCAGACGTCTCACCTACCTGCTCTGCCAGCAGAAGGGGATGGAGCGCGGAGAGGGGACCCCGGGTGCTTGGCAAGCGTTGTCCCTGCACGAAGCAACCTGGGTGGCTGCTGGGTACCGGCTCATTCGTGGAGGTGAAAGAGCATGGCCAGCTGGAGACCCCGCGTGTCCGGGAGTTTCTCTTCCCTCTCAGCAGAGATGAAGGGGCGTCCCGGCTTCATCTGTCACTCCAGTGCCGCTGCACGGAGCCAAAGGCACCGTGTTATGTCCTTGAGACACAGAGAAATGCCATCTGGGCAAAATGCCACGAGAACCCTGGGGACCAGGGAGTATCGCGCCGCATCCGAGAGCCGCACAGCACGCTGAGCGCGCCGCTGCGATCAACAAACGTTAACTGCTTTGTGGCTGGGGCAAAGTGGGGGAGCACGGGGTGCATGGTGGGATGGCTCGGTGGGGAGCTGGGGTGGTCGCGCACCATTAACCCTGTGCCGGGCATCCCTCCGGCAAGGGCAGCTCCCACACCAGGGCCGGCGGGACACGGAGCAGTGATGCACCTCGAGGCTGTGGGACAGGGATGCTCAGCGGCCGCGTCACCTCCTCTGTGCAGTGGTGCTCAGGGATGCTCTGCCCTGAGGGGCTCACAGCTCCCCTGCAAGGCCGTCTGGGCACAACGGGCTGCCTGAACACGTCCCCCTGCAGCAGCCCCACAGACAGTGGCCATGGGACCACCATGGAGGGCAAGTTAACCAAGGGATACCTGCTCCCCAGGAGCCCTGCGCTCCCCGCTGCGTCTGCCCCAGGGCCCTTCCTCACCTCTCCGCCCCAACGGGTCTCAGTGGAGGCAGAGCTGCCGTCAACACCTCCTACCTGGTCCTCTCTGCTCCCGAGATGCCCGGTTACATTGTCCTGGCCACGATGTGACGCATCTTCCGTTACCTACATCGAAACATAGCACAAGCTTACTCAGCTGCAGCGCTGTGTGTCCCCTCGCCAACAGCCC
>NW_010269241.1:2959-5028 GCF_000690775.1 Eurypyga helias
GTCTCGCGGGGTGCAGAGCACCAGCCTCGCCAGCTGCCCCCAGCCTTGGGCACGCAGACCCGCTTGCCCCGGGGAGAGAGGGAAAAGCAGCAACAACACCCCAAAGCCTCATCTCGGTAGCCCGCAGGCCAGCGACAGCACAGCTTTGGCCTGGCCAAAACCGGTCAAGGGGAGAAGGACGTTTTCTGACCAACCCAGGGCTCTACAGACGCTCTGCATCTCGGGAAGCCACATCCATCCGAGCGGCTCAGGCCCAGGATGGGCTCAGATCCCACCCGGCTGTGCCAGCACAGGGCATCCCGCCCAGCCTCCATACCTCCTGCCTACTCCGGCCCTACAGGAAACAGCCCGTACCCCCTGCCTACTGCAGCCCTACAGGAAGCAGTGATGCTGACGGAAGGGATTTCACAGAATCTCCTAAATGAGAAGGGTCTAGAAGCCAAGTAGCTCCACACTTACTCTCTTACTTGAGGCAGGGGGTTCCTTTCCCTTGTTTGACACTTTATATCCCGACATTATATGCTAAGACAGAAGAAGGGAAACATTAGGAGCATGCTCGAGGGACGGGGACAGACGCCCTGCTCCGACCTGGGTGCTGCCGAGGGACCGTGCAGTACCAGCACCGGGGGGCCAGGCACGGGAACCCCCCTCTCTTGCCCCCAGCAGCAAGGCTGTCTGCCTGTCCAGCCGGAGACCTGCTTTCCCACTTCACCATCTTCCCAACCCAGAGCCCACCCCCCACCGGCACCTCGCACGTCAGCAGTGCCTGCAGCCCCAAACTGGGCACGAGGATCTGCTCCAGCCCAGGGAAGAACCACTGCATGTAATTAAAACACACATCCAGCTAATTACTGATAATGACGTATTTCCCTCTCCCATCCAGGCTTCTAGCGAAGCTTCTGCTGAGGCCAGCAAAGCAAAATGCTTTGTTTCCGTTAGTTTTTTTTAATGAAAAAGCCTAATTTGTCTTAACGTGACACCAAAAGCGAGCAAACCATTCTTGGGCTCCAGCCCGCGCCTCCCTAACGGTATCTGTGCGGGCACATACCAAGGAGATTCAATTATCTGGCAGAACATGTCCCAAAGGCATTTAGATAATTGAAAACATAAGTACAAAATCTGCCACTAATTACTAAAGAAATGCCAAACAAGGAGCCTGAGTGATGGAAAAGCGGCAGCACCGGGTGCAAAACTCATTCACGGGAGCCGGGAGGGACGGCGTTTCCGCAGGGGAAGCCTGGACCCCGCAGAGCTGGGGGAAGGACCACCACTGCAGCCCCACTTACCCGTTGCACAAGGCGACGCAGGCAGGACCCCGCGGTACGTGCCCCGACGTCTCCGTTACCTGCCCCGCAGTTACGCTGAACGCGGGTCACGTGGACTTCTGCCGCACGGTCGGCGCTGTCGTCGGCACAGAGGGGTGGCTTCTCCCGTCTCCTCCACGTAACATCCCCCGTTTTCCTCCGGAATCGTGGAACGTAAAATCATGGAACGGTTTGGGTGGGAAGGGAGCTTAAAGATCATCCAGTCCCACTCCCTGCCATGGGCAGGGACACCTTCCACCAGACCAGGTTGCTCCAAGCCTCATCCAGCCTGGCCTTGGACACTTCCAGGGATGGGGCATCCACAGCTTCTCTGGGCAACCTGTCCCAGTGCCCCACCACCCTCTGCGGGAAGAATTCCTTCCTGATGTCCCATCTCCATCTCCCTCTTTCCGTTTAAACCCAACAAATCCCAAGGGACCCCCTGCTGACCCAGGCCGGCAGCAGTGCCGGGGGGGTGGGAGCTGGAGCCAGGTGCCTGCGGAGCGTCGCCTGCCTGGCTCTGTCCTGAACCACGAGACGGCAAAGCGCCGGCGGTAGGTGGGAAGCAGGAGCTGTTGGGAGCTAGTATTCCCAGCTCCAAGGAGAAGGTGGATGCTGTTCAACGGAGATGGTAAAAACCAAAAAACCTCCCCAAAAAGGAACGAACCCAGCCCCACAGCAGGATGTGGAATAGGAACGTTTGTGTGCAGTCCGGTGCAGCTACGGGTTCCTGTCGCTGTCTGCAGTCACCGGCTGCTTTCCACC
>NW_010269241.1:5241-6848 GCF_000690775.1 Eurypyga helias
AGCCGGGGACGGAGAGGGGGCACAGGCGACGATGCTCCGTGCAGCCGCAAGCAGAGGGGTTGGACGGAAGCCCATGTTTGAGGGCTCCCAAAGGGAAAGCAGCTTCTCCGTGACAGCGTTTTGGCAAAAACAGCGTTATTTAAATACAACAGTTCCTTCAGTCGGAGTAAATAATAATTAAGTCGACCCAATTAAAATCGGGAACGCTCCAAAAGATTCTCAGGAGTGGGAGTGTTTGGCTTGTCTCCTTGGGGGAGGAGCAAGGGCTGGTTCAGAGCTGGCGGGCTCGGCGTGCCGGGGACATGGCCACTGACCGCCGGGCACGGGTGTCACCATGCAATGAGCTGGGGCTGGGGTGCTGGGGGCATGGGATGGGGGTGCCCCTGCCTCCCCCCCTACCTCGGGGCTGCTGCGTGTCAGCCCGGCTCTGCTTCCAAGCAGGGTTTGCTCCGGGCCCTTGGCGTGGGGACGCAAACCTGACACGGGCAGCCTGGATGGCTGGATCTACGTGCCTCTGCCCGGGCTGCGGAGCGTGCGCCTCCGAGGCACTCGGCCCCGGCGGGATGGATGTCAAACAGAACGCAATTAAATCTCTGCGGTGACTGTTTTTCCACCGTGTCCTCCTTTCCGTGCTGTCCTTAAAACAACGCAGAGCGTTTTCATCTGTGGCACCGAGCATTTCATTCGCCCGGGCAGCCTTTTGTCCGAAAGGCTCTCTCCTTTCATCAGCATCGTAACAATAAAATTAAATCAAGCTCTTTCAGAGATTATCCTTAAAAAGCCCAGGCATTTTGGAGACATGCCAAGGGCCTTCCCGAGCTGTGCTCGGAGCAGCACCACAGGCAGAAACCTCCTGCCTCAGCCTCTGCTTCGGCGCTCAGCCTGTGGACGAGCGATGAAGGCTGCTGGCTTGGCAGCTCCGTTGCAGACATCTTTCTTTATTCGCCGGTGAAAAGATCACGGTGCGTCTACGCTGAAAAAGCCACCCCACCTCCAGCAGACCCCAACCCCAGGAGCTGCAGAGGCGGTGCCGGAGCCGGCCACCCCGCAGCCCTCGGGCAGGGCTGGCCCGCGCAGCCAGGGACCACCGAGGCAAAGGCGAATCAAGCTCAACCCTGGCCTGTACCAATCGACAGGGAGCGCAGCAAATAATTGTTTGCAGCTGTCATTGGCTGAAAACAAGGCAAATCTGCATATGCTCCCGCTTAATTAGGCAGAGGTGGCAAGGAGCCCTTGCTCACTCACAGAAGGGTGACAAACGCCCAGGCGCATGCACACATGGAATGTGGGTGGGAAAACCGCCTGCAAGAGCCTCATCCTGCCCCAGCCCGATGGGGGGGTGACAGGGCCAAGGGTGCCCGGCCAGAGCTGCCCCGTCCTACCTCCCCCTCCACCTGCCCAGCCAGGCTGGGACACGCAAGGGCAGAGCTGATACAGATTAAAGCCGAGCAGTTTCACCTCCGAACGCCTTGTTGCTCGCCTTGCGGAAGCATTTCCACTCGAGGAGCAGGGGAGAACGCTCAGAGGGACCTGACGGCGTGGGCTGTGCCAGATTAGGGCGTTGGATTTGTGAGCGAAGCCCGCGCTGCGTGGGGAGGGAAACTGGG
>NW_010269241.1:6907-7402 GCF_000690775.1 Eurypyga helias
GTGCCCGGCAGTGACGTCGGACCTGCCAAGCCGGGGCGGCACCGGCACCAGGCAACCCCCGCGGTTCCACACACAGCCCAAGCCCCTGAGTCCTGCCAGACACCCCGGGCACCACACGGCATCTTCCTCCTCACCATCCTCCTCCAAAACCCTCCCGTCATCTCCCCTGCCCAGATGAGCTCAGGACAACCCAAGGGGTGCTGTGTTGCTGTTGCACAGGGGAATACAGCCGTGGTGGGGCGGGAAAGACCTCAGCCCCCACCTGCCACGGAGCCAGGACCATCCACACGGGCACCGCGGCTCTGGCACCTGTACGGCCGGCACCGCACACCCCGCACACCCGCCCCGGGTCAGGCACTGCCAACTCCTCCGCTGCACGCGGCGAGCCGGGGAGGAAGAACGCCGTGTGAGCCCACATGCCCAACGCCGGCCCCGGGCCAGTGCCCTGAGCCCACGAGTTCTTACTCGGGAGCCAGCGGATGTGGCAGAGGCAGC
>NW_010269241.1:7413-10138 GCF_000690775.1 Eurypyga helias
TGTGGCAGAGGCAGCCCACCCCGCATCCACAGCTGCTGGGTAGGAAGGAGAGTCAGAGCAGGAACTGGGAAACACGCTTCCTGCAGAGAAACGCCAAGTGGATGGGAAATATGATGGCCCGGAGCAGCGCTGGGAGAACATCCCCGAGACGAACAGGCTGACCCTGAGACACACGGGAGGTGGCTCAACTCCTCCGTCCCCCCGGCGTCCCAATCTGCCCTTCCAGACCCGGCTGGTGGGAAGGGGGTGACGGTGTCCGGTCGAGGAAGCCGGCCGGGTCGGCCACTGCCTTGTTTGCTCCTTCCTCTGGGTTTGGGTTTGCGCCGGGGAAGAGCCACCGGGACTGAACGTTGCCAGGGACAGGGTGTAACAGTGGGCATGGGCTGCAGGTCAACGCTTGGAGAGCCACCAAGCGTCCAGCAGAAAACATCCCAACAAGGTAGATTCTGGACAAAAGCAAGCGCAGTATTTACCAAGCTGGCGTCCCCCCAGGCAGGGCAGAGAGAAGCGTCTGCGCTGCCTTTGCAGCGCCTGATTTTGTGCTTTATCAATTTACAGCCTCTTCTGCACAGAGGGGAATGAAGATAAGGCTGGGAACCATCAAAACATTTCACTTCTAATTGAAATCAACTCCAAGATTACACGAGGGGGGCTCAGTGAAAGACATCACACCCAAGCAAACTACTCTGCCTGCTAAGCCAACGCCAGCGCGCCCACTCGCCGCGGGCTCTGGTCTGCCCGGGGCAGCCGCGGGCAAACGCTTGGCACGCCCCGGCAAAGCCTCGCCACCCGCTTCAGCTCGGCAAGACACACGGAGCTTGGGATGTTTAACGCATCCCAA
Organism: Eurypyga helias; assembly: GCF_000690775.1. Classification (NCBI taxonomy): domain Eukaryota; kingdom Metazoa; phylum Chordata; class Aves; order Eurypygiformes; family Eurypygidae; genus Eurypyga; species Eurypyga helias. The sequence continues at coordinate 8,255 of NW_010269241.1, forward strand.
CGCTTTAAATGACCAATTCGCATATTCGGTGTGAGCCGTGTCCGAAACCGAGGAGCGACAGCCGAGGAGGAGCCCGCGGCTTCCCCCGTTTGGCCTCGGGAGAGAGAGGAGGGAGAGGAATCCGTCTGCAGAGAGACAACTGCTGTGTGACTTTATTCTGCCCTCACGCGGGCTCCAGCGAGGGAGGAGCAGAGATACAGGTGCGTTGCGGGTGTAAGAGCCCATCGTGCCACCCGCAGCCCCGCAGCGAGGGCCACAGGCGCGGTAGCAAGTACCCAGAGGTGAGGAAGAGGTGTTGTCTCCGAAAAGTATTTCCTGTGGGGTTATACTTACACGTGATTTGAGCACAGGGAGGGGGTGGAGGGAGGATGGTCTGTGCAATAGACACGGGAAATGGCAAGTAAGATGTGAAATTCAGAAGTGGAAGTAAGGCCACGTCCTGCTCCAAGCTTCAGGCTAACATGCGTTCAACCCCTGACCTGAGGGCAGCGCGGGAATGGAGTCGGAGCGGTTTCTCCTGTTTTCCGTGGCATTATCACAAGGATTTAAGCAATGTTGCTGGTGAAAGTTCCCTTTACAAAAATCAAAGCCAGCTCAGCAACGTCTTATCCAGGTCCATAAAAGCGACTTGAAGTGCAGGCCAAGACTTCGTTGAGACGCAAACTGCAACCCAAGCCCTGACTGAACCTTACACCCTCCTCCGCAGGGAAGAGCGCCCAGGAGCCGACTGCCCCGGCAGACGACGGCCGTCGCCTCCACCGAGGAACGCTGCAGCCCCAGGGATCGCGCACGCAACGCGGCGACACAGCAAGGGCCGCGTCGGTGACGCGGAAATTAAACTGCGAATGGAAAAAGCCCTAAAATTTCCCAAGCATGGAGCAGTTGGCTATTTTTTTACCTTCAGTTCAAAATCACTAACTTGCTCCAGGGGATTTTCCTGGCTCCGGAGACCGACTGCCTGTCATTTCGGCGGAGCATGTGAGGGTGGGCAGAGCTGCTGCCCGGTGTGTGGGGGAGGCTGTGCCTGTCCTCTGGCTGGGCGGGCGAGAGCAGCCTCCGAGCTGGCAAACACCTTCCGTCCGCAACAGCCGGCACGTCGCGCCATCCCAAGTTGGTTTTCATCCGGGCAGGAACCGACGCTGGGATCGGAGGCTCCCAAAGCCGCAGAGCCCTCCCAGCTCCAGCAGCCCCCACCATGGAGCGCTGCTCTCCCTTTTTAATTAGGGAGCCTCCTTTCCCTGAAAGGTGCACCGCCTTCCCCCCCTTCCCAGCTCACCGAGCACCCCCCAGCCCAGCTGGACTCCTGAAATCTCCGGGCCTTGATTAGCTCTTCCTTTTAGTTAGTCTCATTCAGAGGTGCTGCCTCCTTCAACCTTGGGCTGCCTTTGCTTTCCCTTCCTGACCCGTTAACTGAACCCGGGGGGCTGCAGCTGCCCCTCACCGCGAGGGGCTGGTGCCCACGAGGTACATCAGCCCCCCCTCCCTGACAGCCAGGTGCTTCTCACCCAGTAAACGCCAAGACTGGGTGGACCTGGCCCCCCCGTAAGCTATTCTGTGCCGGGTTCACCCGCGCAGCTTGCCCAGGGCTGCGGGCCGAGAGCACGGACCGCATCCTTGCTTCCGGCCGTCCCGCCAACCAAACCCCAAACTGCAGCAGCTTGGGGTTTTGCACACTACCGTTCCTTTTACAGCGGTACCGTCCCCCAGAGACTCAAAGTGGCCGTTTCGTTCCGTGCTCCAGGCGGAACAGATTGCCCAGCGCGTTTGTCTCTACGGCTTACGTTTGTCTCCACGGCTTGGGAGGAAGGAACCTTGCGCATCCTCTGGCATCTCCCCAAGCCCATGGTTCCCCGTCAGACAACACTGCCCGTGCAAAACCGCCCC
>NW_010269242.1:0-3731 GCF_000690775.1 Eurypyga helias
AGCACTGGTGTCCCCCCTGGCTGGGGACAGCTCAGACGTGGGGCTGCCCCATGAGGATGAGGCCACTTGCTCAGAAGACCCCAAGGAGAGACCTGCATCCGCAGTTCCCCCCACCCCAACCTCCTGCAGCAGCGCATGCGCTCTGCAGCGCTGAACATGCCTTGCCTGCTTTGAAGCCGCTAATTAAACCTAACGATGCAGAGCCGCTAGGAAGACTGAAATAAACCTGTGGGGAAGGAAAGCAGCCTTGGAGCAAACCCTCCCTCCCAGGTTTGGCCCTGGAAACAGATCTGAGGCCAGACCTGAGCTCGCCAGGAGACCTCTCCTGCTTTCCCTGGGGCTACGGGACATGGCTCAGCCTCGCCAGCAGCACTGGCCACTCCACGCTCGTCTCAAGCACTGGGGCAGAGTTTTGGCCACCTTGCAAAGAACACCAAGGTCTGCCGAAATGATCCCTGCCAGGCTGTTCCTGCAACACACGCTCCCTCAAGGGCAGCCAAGAAAAATGTGGGTCTTGGCGCTGCAGGATGCGCTCACAGCTTCAGCGAATGCCTCCTCCCTCCAGGCCTGGGCTCTGGGGTTTATCACAAGGCTGAGAAGTGGCCCTTGTAGGAACGGGCACACCTCACCCCTACCAGGCTGGCACCCCTGCATCTGATCTCGCCGTCCCCAGTTGTGCCCCCCACCCTTGGCAGCCGCGGGGCCGCGGTCCTTACCGTTGTCACAGCGCCAGTTGATGTTTATGCAGCGCCCGTTGTTGCAGGTGAACTGGGTCAGGGGGAAGCAGGTCGGGTAGGCTGCGGAGGAGGCAGAGGCACCATCAGCTTGGAAGAGACACCCTGTACCCGCAATCCTCACGCCTGGCCCCACCAGTGTCTCTGCCCCGCGGTGGGGTGAGGAGCAGCGCTCCCCAAAAGGGCCCTGTGCTCCCGGTGCCCCCAGCCCCAGCTCACCGCATGAGGCAGACTCATCCGAGCGGTCCCCGCAGTCATCGTCCAGGTCACACGTCCAGGAGATGGGGATGCAGCGCCCACTGGCACAGGAGAACTGGTTGGGGGAGCAGGTCCGAGCTGGCCCAGGGAGAGACCGACAGAACTTTAGTAGCTGGCAGTGGCTGGCTTTGCCAGGGGAAAGGTGGAGAACAAACCCCACCAAGGGCTTCTGCGAGGCGCGGACACCAAACTGGCTGCACGGTGGGCAGCAGGGATGCTCGAGGCCCTGAAAACTCAGCCCGAGCGAAGGCTGAGGCTCGGCACGGCAGTGTAAGCTCTCCCCTTGTTCCCCGAGGACAAGGCAGGCTCCTCACCCGAGCAAGTGGAGTTGGACTCGTCCTCGTTGTTCCCGCAGTCGTTGTCCCCATCACAGAGCCAGCGGTTGGGGATGCAGCGGTTGTTCTTGCACTTGAAACGGTCTGAGGGGCAGGTGTGCTGGTCTGCAGGGAAGACACTGCTCAGGACCTGCCCTTCGCCATCCCACCCCCATGCCTCCTCCATGGCTGGCAGAGATTAAAACTGGGACAGAAAAGGGCAGGGAGCCTCAGGAAAACTGGGGATCCAGGATCCTAATCACCATTTTCCCCCCTCAACCCCTCGAGCCCGCTCCCCTCCTAGAGCTGGGGAGGGGGTGCAGGGGTCCTGGCTGTTCAACCCTGACCCAGCCACCGGCCCCACATCTGGGGGAAACGTAGCCCGAATCCTGCCACCCCAGGAGGGCTAAAGCTGCTATCCCACCACGCAGGAGGTGGCTACGCACGGCAGAGCTCGGGGGCTTCGTCGCTGTTGTCCAGGCAGTCGTTGTCCCCGTCGCATTTCCAGCGCTCCTGGATGCAGCGGTTGTTCTTGCAAGCAAACTCCCCGGGCTGGCACTGCGGGGGCGGGATGTAGGACGGGTTGGCTGGCAAGGGAAAAGCAAAGGGGGGGATGATTTTAACAGAGTGACCAAGTGCAGGGTAGCAGCAAGGACAGTCCTGTGTCCCTGGGCTAGGAGGATGGACGCAACTGCCCAGCCACCCTGAGAGCGTACCCAGACCCTCGTGCCCACGTGCACCAGCTCCTGAGCACAAAAGGAGAAGATGCTGCTTGGGGTCAAGAGGGAGAGACCCCGGCTCGGCACGCACACACGGGCTGTGCCAGCAGAGCTTCTCCCCTCTTGTTTAAGTTGGCGAAGGACTGTGCAGCCCAGGCTCCCAACCCTGAACCCAGCTCTCCCCCACGCTGGCAGCAGAGCGGAGCTGCTCCGACTACGTGGGCAGCATCCCACACGGCTGCACAGCGCAGCAATCCCAACCAGGGATTTCCACCTGCTTCCCTGGGCAGGCGGCTGTCCCGCTGCAAGAGTAGGAACTGGAGCCGGTAACCAACTCCCACAGGTGCAGGGAGCACCCACCTCTCCAAGCCAGCCCCCCACCGCATGAGGCATCACTGCTGATGTGCCAGAGAGGAGCCCCAGACCCCATGTCCCCACTCATCCCTTGGGAAAAGGGGGTCCCTGTCAGGAACCAGCCCCAAGGCAGCCTACCCTGGCAGGTGACGGAGTCGGATCCCAGGATCTGGTCCTCGGCACAGGCACACTGGCGGCCCCGGGGGGTGGCCAGGCACAAGCTGCTGCAGCCGCCGTTGTTCACGCGGCACTTGTTGGAGCCCACTGTGGAGACAAGGCAGGGGGTGAGGAGAAGGGTACTTCAGCGCTCAGGGAACAACGTGGGGGGCTGCTGGGTGCCCCTGGCCCCTGGGACTCCCTCAACAGGCTCCACAGTTGGAATACAGCTGGAAACCCCAGTTTTATCAGGCCATGCCAGGCAGTTGGGACCCCTCAGGGGACACAAAGCCTGGCAGGGAGGGAGGGGGGAAGAGAGGAAAGGCTGGAAGGGCAGGGGATGAGTGATAGCAGGGTTTATGGAAAGACAGGGTGCATAGGGATGGACAGACGGGCAGGGAGATGGCCAAATGGAAGCAAAAAGAGGCACAGCCTCAGCCCCCATTCCCCAGTCCCACTGCTCTTCCAGCGCCCCCCCCATTCCCTCGTGCACGGCAGGTCCCCATGGTGCCAGGCACCTTGCTGCTGCTGCGCGTCGTACATCCGAATCTCGAAGATGGGCGGGCGCTCATTCCGGAGCAGGCTCACCACCTTGGAGGCCTGGTCCAACCGGTAGATGCTGCCGCTGCGGTACTCGGTCCAGAAGAGGAAGCTGCTGTAGTGGCAGAGCCCGAAGGCGTGATTCAGCTCCGGTCCCTCATACACGATCTGCAGGCACAGAGGCGGAGAGGCTCGTCGTTAGATGGTTCCCCTGGGGAAATCCCACACAGGAGGACAGGGCAAGGGACGGAGGAAAGGGAGAGGAGGGGATGGGCAGCAGGGGAGCGTGGCTGAATGTGGCCAGCCACCCACCAAGCAGACCCACAGCCAAAGCAACAGCTCGGCTGCCCACCGTCCCCGCGCAGGGGCGATCAGCGTCCGAGAGCCCTCCACTTGCCTTCCGCTCGGTGCCGTTGAGGTAGACCATCTCGATGCGGTCATAGAAAGCATCCACCCAGTAAAGGATCTTGGCTGGGATGTCCAGGCTCAGCCCGTTGGGCCACAGGACGGTCTTGGAGGTGATGAAGACGTTGCGGTTGGAACCGTCCATCCAGGCTCTCTCGATCTTGCCCCTCTTGCTGTCCTTGGGATCCTCCTCCCAGTCCGTCCAGTACATCCACCTGCCAGAAACTAAGCTGTTAGGGACCAGCCGGGCT
>NW_010269243.1:0-789 GCF_000690775.1 Eurypyga helias
CTGGGAGCGGGCGCCGTGCCCTAGTTACGCCTTCTGAAAGCTCACGTCTTCCTGCTCTCCCGCCAACCGCACGTTAAACTGCGCGTTCAATCCTGCACGACGGACCGGCCGCGCTCGGCGAGCGGCCCAGCCAACGTGGCATCACATCGCAACGCATCCCGGCCACGAGCTTTCCTGCAAGTGCATCGGCTCTCCCTACGCTACAGGGTGTGCAGACGGTGCACCGAATGCTGCCTGAACCCCAAAACGGAAACCCTAGCAGGGTACAAAACCTTGTCTGTGATGCAGGCGTTGCCACAGCCCTTCCTACCTGCCCCAGGCTGCTCTGTGCCACCGAACGCTGCCGAAGCCCCCGTGGCACCAGGCTGCTTTTCAGAGTGAATCTGACCCAGTTATGAAAGGAAACACGTGAAATCCCATCATACGTAGGCTTTGTGAAGAGAAGTGATTAACCGCCTGCCTAAATTCACTGAGGTTCAGCCTTTGCAGCCAGAAAGAACTGAGAAAGCTCCCTTCCTACAGCGAAAATGCAAATGCCCCACCCCCAGCCCCCAAAAATGTCAAGAACCACAGGCGGTGACTTTCTAGTTTGCTGTAAGAGTGACAAACTCCAGGTCTGGAGATGACTGTGACCCAGTCACGAGCTGTGACCCCTCGAGAGCCATGATCACCTTTCCAGCGGGTGTGGGATGCCGGGATGGGCTCTGACCGGGGCTGCTGCCTTCTCCTTCCCAGCCTGGGGACAGCCGCGGATGCTGAGGATGCTGAGGAGGAGGAGGAGGAGGAGGT
>NW_010269243.1:928-2211 GCF_000690775.1 Eurypyga helias
CTCCCGGCCATGGCCAGGTGTTTGGGCTGTGCACAGCCATGCACGCTGCCCCCAGGCATCGCTCAGGGATGTGGGTGAGCCGCAGCCCCCCCACCCATGCTCTCCCCGCTCTCCCCACAGTGGTGCCCACTCTGCCGCTGGTCGCCGGTGCTGAGACAACGGAGACGTTGCCTCCCATCACCACCATCCGCTGGAGGAGGCAGACGCTGCTGGAGAACGTGCGCTGCGAGGAGCGACACCAAGCCATGGGCGCAGCGGCATGGCATGTGAGACAGCCCGGGAACCCCCAAAACCTGCCCCCTTCTCCCCCCCTTCCAGACCCACATCCACGAGCTGCACCCCGTTAGGAGATGTTCCAGTCCCGGTGCCGCCAGCGGGTCCTGACCTGGGAGAGAAGAGCATTGCAGGGCATTCAAAACCCACCCCTTTGCTTCAGCACTGGTGTGGGGCACACACCTCCAGCTATGGGCAGCCCCCCACTTTTGGGGGGGCAGGAGCCGCTGATGACCTCTAACGGGGCGCACAGATTTTTGGGCAGGGTTATCTCTGCTTTTTAAGCAAAAAGGCAAAATTCTAAATATTTCCCAAGGTTTTCTGGCTCTGTGAGGACAAGGGAAAGCAGCCCCGAGGGATGCTCGGGGCACCCACGCTCCAACTGTCCCCCCCACCTCTGTGCAGACACAACTACCCCTGGGGCAGGTCCACTGAGGCCCCTTTTGGAAATCTCCCAAGGCTCTGGCAGGGGCTAAGGCTGGATCCCAGCACCCACTGGAGCCTCCAAAATTGCCATGGTACCAGAAGCCCGGTGCGGCGTTGGGCTGGGAACTGTGCCCGCGTTGCATCTCGCAACAGCATCAGCCTCAAAAACACACCGGGAGGGGTGATGGGGTCCCCCTCGGCAGGCGGTGCCCCAAGGGTTAGCCAGCCTCCCCATCCCCATCCATGCAGACAAAGGCAGCATCTGCGTGGGGGTTGGCGGTGGTGGGGGGCTGGCTGGGTCCCGCTCCCCCCCAGCACTCTGCTTCCTTTGCAGGTGGAGGCGTGGGATGGTGTGGCACAGCACGAGCCCCGCTGGCAGCACAACCTGCGGAGTAACACCCGCTACGTGTTCCAGGTCCGGTGCCGGCTCAGCGCTGCCGACAGCCCCTGGAGTGCCTGGAGCCCCCCCTTCCTCTACACCACCCCCGAGGCAGGTAAGCTCACTGTGTCTTCCCAAGCAGCCCATCCACTCCTTGGGATGCTCTGCATCCTGGTCCAAGCTCTGGATGCCGGGCGGCTCAACT
>NW_010269243.1:2270-8486 GCF_000690775.1 Eurypyga helias
TGTGCGTGGCACACACATGGCGTGTGCGTGGCGTGCACATGGTCTCCACGCTGCTGGAGACTGCTGTCAGCAGGCATCAGGCAGGGTGCTGGGTCCCGGGGAGGCCAGATGAGACCGGGAGAGAAGCCCAGGGGGCTTTGCGGGCACATGGCTTTCCAACCGGAAAGAGGGATGGGATGTGCTCATCCGCCTTCGGGAGCTGGTGTGCGTGCTGCCTGCGTGCAGCTTTCCCCTTCGCACCCCAGTTACTAACACTGGGTGGAGCTTGGGCACAGCCGGGGGCCCCGTGGGAGCCCCGGCTCTTCCCCTCCGGGAGCTCACGCCACATCCCACGCTTCCTTCCGCAGCCCCCGCCGCGGCACCCGACGTCTGGCGGCGCCTGGGCCCAGCCTTCCCGAACGGCAGCCACGAGGTGACGGTCTTGATCAAGGTACAATATTGCAAAAATCGCACGCGCTCTGCTCCTCCCCGGGGAGGGCAACTGCCAAGAGACAGTGAAATCAGAGAATCGCAGATCCGTTTGGGTTGGAAAAGAGCTTAAGCCCACCCAGTCCAACCGTTACCCCAGCAGTGCCCAGCCCACCACTGACCCCTGTCCCTCAGCACCTCGTCCACACGGCTCTGAAACCCCTCCCGGGATGGGGACTCCCCCTCCCTGGGCAGCCCCTTCCAATGCCTGACAGCCCTTTCCGGGAAGACATTGTCCCTGATATCCCATCTAACCCTCCCCTGGCACAACTTGAGGCCGTTTCCTCTTGTCCCATCACTTGTCCCTTGGGAGAAGAGACCGACCCCCCCTCTCTGCACCCTCCTTTCAGGGAGCTGTAGGGAGCGATAAGGTCTGCCCTGAGCCTCCTCTTCTCCAGGCTGAACCCCCCCAGCTCCCTCAGCCGCTCCTCACGGGAATTGTGCTCCAGACCCTTCCCCAGCTCCGTTCCCTTCTCCAGACATGCTCCAGCCCCTCAGTGTTTGAAGGCAATGCCCTTCCTCAAGAGCCCTTTGAGCAGAGAGATGGGGGAGTATGACACCTCAGTGTGTCCTTGGGGCAAAATCTCTCCACCCTTGCGAAGATCCACGAGCCGGGGGGCCGTCTGTCCTGTGCAGGGTGCTCAGTGTGGGGCCCGTCCCCATGGGGCTGTCTGTCCGCAGCCCCTATCACCCCGAGATGCCCGTGGGAGGATCCTGGGCTACGTTGTGGCTGCCGAGAGCCCCGGAGGAGCGCAGCTCCTCTGCAACACCTCCAGCACGGCGTGCAGCGTCCTGGTCCCCCCCGGAGCCCGCGTCCTCCACGTCACCGCTCACAACTCCAAGGGGGCTTCCAGCCCCGCCAGCATCACGCTCGGACGGGAAGGTACCGCGCACACCCGCTGCAGCCTCACAGAGCCCCGGTTTATCGCGTGGGGGGGACGCTAGCTTGCGCTTCCATGGCTTTAAACCAGGGGATAAGCTCCAGGGAGCTCTGCCCACGTCACTGAGGGAACACAACGTCCTCCAAACAAGGCCAGCATCCCCCGGAGATGGGGATGCTCTGCCGCCGCTTATCTCAGCCCTTGGCCTCTGAAGGCCGCAGCAACGAGCTTGAAGATAAGTCTGTGCGCTGGCTGGCAGGGCGGTGCTGTGCGGCAGCTCCGTGCAAGGGCGCTCCTCTGCTCCGTGCTCCCCAAACCGGCTCCCTCTGCCAGGGAGACAGCCCCAGCCGTGAGCTGGGTCCTTGGAAATGGAAAGGGAGGGGGAAAAAAAATTCTTTCCTGGGCCACCTTCGGTTCCCTGCGCCACAGGTTGTGGTTTTCCCCACGACCACGCTTTCCTATTTTTGAAAAGAACGTCTCTTTTCATGCGCAACGGGAGGGGAAAGTCCCATTCAGATTGAGGACAAATATATGACTCAAAAGAAACTAAAGAGAAATAAGGTGGAAAAAAGTCTCTAATCTTTCAGACTTATCAGAATCACGCGCCTTTCTTGTAAGAAGTGACAGGTAAGGCATTTCAGACGAGAGATGACGAAGCTGAAGATGTGCTTTTGTGACGCGTGGATGTGAGCAGAGATACATATTAAAAAAATACAGATTTAGATATAGAAATGTAGATTTAGATATGTACATATGGATTTTTCATATATATTTTTATATATTTGTGCATATATCTATATACCTCTAGATACAGATATCTAAACCCACCACATTCTAGAATTTCTTGTTCCCTCTCTGGTCCTTAAACACCTTCAGGAAAGACACATTTTACCTGGGCTTAGCTGACGCTTCCAAGACGAGGTTGGGGTGACAGCCCCACCTTGCCATCTCTCTCCGCAGAGCTCCCAGCGCCGGCAGCCGTGGAGGTGAAGCCCGGGAACTGGAGCAGGGTCTCGGTGGCCTGGCAGCCCCCCCGCCGCAGCAGGATGTCCCCACTCTGGTTCATAGTGGAGTGGGTTTTCACCCCCCTGTACAGCCAGGAGGAGCAGTATTTTTGGAGGAAGGTCCCATACCAGGAAACACACACGTACATCCAAGGTAAGATATTCCAGGAGCCCTTTTGCTATTTGCTGCTGGTTCATCGGGATATTGCAAAGCCAAAATATATTGAGTTTTATTTTAAATTGAGTTTTATTTGAAATTGAGCCCCTGCTCATCCGTTTTTGGAGAGTGGGACCATGAAGAGCCCTTAGGGAGCGAGGAGTAGGGGAGCAATAGGAGATCGGAAGGCAGTCAGTGGGATTTGGTCCCGTGGGAGAAGGTCACGGGAAAAGAAGGGACAGGGACAGAGAATGAGGTGACGAGCCAGTGGGCAGGTGGGGAAGCCACGCTTGACCTGTGGAGGCCTGTCCAAGCACAGGAGATGCACGTGCACGTTTAAAGGCTGCAGAGGGAGAAGGCACAACCCTTGGTGCCCCACGGCTGTCTCTTTAGCCCTTCTCCCCCCTGCGCCCAGGGAGACGAGCCCACTGGTCCTGACTGACACTGCCTGAGCATCTCAGGACCCATCCCACTCCATTCCCGCTTCCCATAATAATTCTAGAGTTTATCAGGTTTTGGGGTATTTCCTAGACTGTTACCTGACCAGGCTTTTCCTCTCCCACGTGTGCTTTTGGGAAATGCTCGTGCGGTGGCTTTCCCCAGGGAAAGGGAAGGCAGCGGGGTCAGAGCTGGGGGACACCCCCCCATCCCACCTCCACCTACTTTCACCACTCAATAACGAGCCCTTGAGCAAGCCTAGAGCTTTCATAGCTTAAAACACATTTTAAAGGCAAATCTTACTTCTTTCCAGAAGAGGCAGTAGCAGGAGGTCGCATCAACGTGTCGGTGTACGCAGTCTACCCCGACGGCGTCAGCAAACCAAGCTCCAGCCAAGGTAAGCCCAAGCGAGGTGGAGATGTTGCTGCTTGCTGCAGTGGAACTGCAGAGCTCAGCTTGCTGCTTCCTTCTGGATGTTCCCATAATCCGCCAGTTTTCTAGAATGACTGTTTTAGGAGCAAGATGTAAACCCCTCCCATTGACCGGAGGGAAGCAGGTGTCTAGGTGAAAACCTTTTGGCTGCAGGACAGGAAAATAGCGATTTTTATCAATGCATCTGTATGAAAAGCTTTCTCTAGCTGACCTCTGCTCCCATGCTTTGCATATTTGATAATAAAATGGTATAGATAAACCAAAACATAGAAAACAACTTGCACAGACCAACTGGCTGAGCTGCAGCCTGGCTTTTCTTACCTGGAGTGGGAGGCAGGCAGGCTTCAGTTCTGGGAACTGTTTTAGATAAGGGCATGGGCCTGTTTGCAAAGGACAGTGAGGACCATCGTAATTTCCAGCAATGTGTGCGTTGGCTGTGTCCTCAAGAGCTGAGCGTACCGAGCTCCCTAAGCTGTTCCATCCCGCAGCTGGTCCTCACCCAGGTGAACCTGCACACGAAGACAAGGGAGGGCCGAAGTCAGGTCACAAAGTCAGCCCATGGATGAGGGTTTGGACCTCCAGAGCCCCCCCAGCATAGCCCAGGTAGGGGCTGAGGGCCCGGGACTGAGCCCCCGGGCAGGGCTGGGGCAGGGGGGCTCCCTGGTGAGACTGTTTGGGGGCCCTCGGTGCCTTGACCGAGCTGGCTGTAGCACCTGAGGATGTCACTGTCCCTGCCCCTCAAAACTGCCGAATTCCCAGGATGCAGAATGATGTACTCCATCACTTGCCTTCCACAACCCCATCCATTCGAGAGATGCCTTGCAGCATCCGCAGGGCGCTTCGGCCGAGTGGGCTGGTGCTGCAAGCACGCTCTCCTTAGGGAGCTGAAATACTTGAACTCCTGGAGCTCTGTCAGGAAACACGTGTGCTCAAATTTCACAAAATCAGAGATGGTACCTTTTCTGGGATTTTTTTTTCCCCTTTTGGAGAGGAAGAAATTGCATTGGGTCTCGGCTTTGCGTCTGTCCCGGCAAAGCAAGTACCAAACAGAAGCAGAATGGGGCTTGCCCTCAGGCTTGGATAAGCCTTGGATAAGCTCTGTCCTTTGACTGCTGCTGTTTCATTCATTAAAGGCCGTGAATTCCAAAAGGTTTTCACTCATCTTCATCTAGACCAGTCTCAAGTGACAGGTTACTGATGCTGTTGCAGAAACCACTGGCTGAAATCAGGTGGCCCATGTTGTTTAGGATATTATTATATATATATAGGATATAGTATGCTGGTATCCTTAATTGTCTCGACGAGTTGAAGCTCTGCAATGGTAGATGAGGATGCTAGCTGCTGTTCTTACTAATGCTCACCTGCTGTTAAACGCATTCTGCCATCTGCTGCCCTGAGCCGGGCAACGGTGCCAGGCTGTGGAGGACGTGGCTCCTTGTCCCTGACAGTTTTGGAGACTGGGAGGCAAGCATGGGGAGCAGCAGGATTATTCCTAAAGCAGTCAGCCAACTGAAGGGCAGGGAAGAGTTTTCAGACGTGCAGATGGGGAGGGGGTGCATAAAGCACCTGGATCCTTGCACTTCTAAAGATGCACTTGTGAGTCTGCCCTTCCTAAATTCCCATATATTGCTGTCTTGGGGAAATCCCGCTGCCAGCGTGAGCTGCGTTTGCACGTATGAGACTACAAAAGGGGCCCCTTAAGTTGCCAGCTGCTCTGGGGACCTTTTCTTTCCTTCAAACACAACACGTACCCACAACCGCATCCCTAGTGACGCTCACCGCCATCGAAAGACACAGCAAAATCACAGGGAGCAGGGCTGGAAAGGGCAACTACCCCATCCCAAGGGAAGGTCGGCTGCCTTGTGCAGCCCATCACACAAACAGATACTCTCAGACAACTCAGTCCCATGAGGTTCAGGCACTTTGGGAAATAATCTGTAGGTGCTCATGAAAAATGACGTACAATTCCTCAGGAAGACTAAATTCTTGTTTCAGGAGAGATGTGGGTGGAAGATGTTTTGTAATTGGCATCATGTGTTCACTAGCATCTCGTTTAATTGGATGTCTGGGAAACAGGAGATTGTGTAGGTTCAGCCAGAGACGGAGTTACTAATGAATTTCAGGGGGTTTATTTCTCTCATTATACCATTATTTATTTTGCTAAACAGTATTAACAAAATAAAAAGAATCCATCGTTTCTATGTCACCCGCTGTCCTCTGAATGAAGTTATGGATGGTTTTTTCCTCTCTCTGTTTAAGTCCCTTCCGAGGAGCAGCTCCTGGGCAGCACCTACAGCGAGATCTCCCATGGTAAGAAGACAGTCTGGCTTACCAAGTCTGAGCTTTCTCCTTGACCAGAAGTAGAAGTTCTAGCCTGAGCAGGGCCTGCAGCATCTGATGGTGAGGAAGCCAAAGCTCCCTTACACTTTGGAGAGCCAGAAAAGCAACTTTTCACTGTATGGGGACATGAGCTGCATGGCAGGAAAGGCTGCGGTGCCCTCACGGCTCAATGGCACCCACGTAATGCAGGTCTCAAGTTTTGCTTTCTTAGGAGACATGATATAATGAACATTACAGCAAGTAGGAGATAAGAAACCCAGGAAAATATAAGTTAATACAGTGATGGACTTGCAGTTTGAACCAGAAATGCGTTTAAGCATTTCCCACCCAGTTTTCTAACTTTGGTGTCGTGGTTTAACCTCAGCTAGCAATAAGGTACCACGCAGCTGCTCGCTTACCTTCCCCTCCCTCCTCCAATGGAGGAGGAGAAATGGAGGAAAAGACAGAAGCTCATGAATCGAGATAAGAACTACTTACAGGCTGGGTGGAGAGTGGA
>NW_010269244.1:0-17280 GCF_000690775.1 Eurypyga helias
AGCGGAGGGCAGCGCCGGGGGAAGGAGCGTGTGCGTGCGCGACGGAGGGAGCCGTGAAAAATGCTGGGCTGGGTGAGGGGAGGGCTGCCCGTGGGATGGAAGCCAAATCCCGGCGATCCTTTTGCTCGCCCGAGGTCCGAGCCGGCTGGCGCTGCGGGGGGTGAGTGCTCGGGCTGATGTAATGGGGATTTGGTGGGAGCTTGGTGTTAATTAGGAGCAGGTCGGTAGCCAGGATGACGTTTCCAACCATGTTTGCCCTCTCATTCATCATCCCCTTCTTGGAGAGGTGGAGTCGTAACGCTTTCCAGCTTCTCCAAAGGGATTCCCCTGCGTTGATTCCCAAGGACTTCATGGGGTAAAGATGATGGTTTCTTTTTCCTTCCTTCTTGCTGGGATTGCAGCTCGTAGGGTCGGTGAAGGGGCTGATTTCCTCCCTGGCACCGTGAGCGCAGGGATGCGGGAGGGCGCAGGGAAGCACGCGAGCCCGGACAGTCTGTAGCCCCCGATGCACAGGGTTAGGGAGAAAAACTCATGGCAGAGGAGAAGGAATGGAGTTTCCTAGCCATATAAAGATGTAACTGGAATCATGACCGGGTGTTTTTTTTTTTTTTTTGGTTGTTTTTCCCCTCTCCCTCCCCCTTTTGTTTTTTTTATCTACAGGAGAAATTAAGGGCCATCATACATGACACTGGGCTTATTTGGGATGCTTTTTCCCCTTTCATTCCTGCCTGCTCTGCATCAATCATTAATGAGTGTACTTATGTACACATATGTGTTTATAACACACCTTTTTTTTTGGTTTTCCTCCCCTTTCCTTTATTTCTCTGTGGAGTCCAGGCTGGCCTGATTCGGACAGACAGCAACGAGTTCTTCATCGAGCCCCTGGAGAGGGGGCAACAGGAGACAGAGGAGCACGGGAGGGCCCACGTGGTGTACCGCCGGTCGGCCATCCGGCAGGACGGCACCGAGCCCCGGCAGGACCTCCACCCCGAAGGTAGGGGCTCCACGAATCTAGTGTTTCCCAGCAATTTATAATAACCATTTCTTGTTGTGGGAGGGAGGAAGATATCTCTTCTACTCACCCTCTGGGTCATAAGTCTAGCCCTATGGCTTTGGGCGGGTGTTAACTGGGTCATCAGTGAGAAGAAAGGAAAGAAAATGCTGGGGTTTTGCTGGGAATTTTGAAATTCTTCCAGATTTGGTTAAAGTTGGATGAGTTCTATATGAGTTATTCTTCCTCTCTGAAGAGGAGGAATCTCCTTGATGGGTGTGATCAAGCCCATGGACGATCACATCAGCTTTGGGATGGGAAGCAGGATCGAGAGGGATTGGGCTTGGTCTGACTTTAATCACCTATACAAATGTGGCATCGATTTCCCTTTTTAACAGCTGATAGAAATCCCAACATTCATAATTCATTTCACTTTTCTAGTCTCTTGTCCTTTTTCTTTGCCCCTCTTCTTTGCTTTGAAGCAGAAAAACATGGATTTGGGTTTGTTATTACAGCATCACTTAGCCCTGCGCCGCGCTCTGCGGCACGTAAATCTCCTGCTGGCTTACCCGGACAAAGCCAAGCACACCCAGAAGTGTTTACAAGCACGGGGTCAACGTCATGCAGAACCACTCTATAAACCTATTTATATTTACGCGGGGGCACTCGCCTTCCCCGGCGTTTATTCGCCTCTTGCGGCACTGTAGTCGGCTCCCTGATTTTTGAAAAAAGCTTAAACGTTTTCCAGGGCGCGCTCGTTGCCTTCGTAGCGTGGCTAGTGGAATTGCAGTTGAGGGCTTCGGAGGGACTGCTGAGTGATGGGTGGGCTGGAGGGTGAAGGAAGGATGCTCTGGCTATGGCTCCACGCTCTCAAAGAGCAGCCCCCGTCTTTGCACATGTCCTTCTCACCTCCCCACGGGTCCCACCAGCACCCAAGGGGCAGCGTAGGGCCATCGTCGTGTTGATGTGTTTTTTTAGTGCTGGTCGCTCCCAATTCAGAGCCTTTTCCCCACTGGAAAGCTGGATCAGCAACCTGCTTGGAGTTAAATATCCTATTTATTTTTTCTGCTTAATTTGTGTTTGGTTTTTTTTTTTTTGGAGTGTCACCACGTTATCAGGTCACCTCACTGTCTCTTGCTCTTTCTCCATCTCCGTGCCTTGCTCAGTGCCTGGTGTGCGGGTGGGCGACCTCCCCAACTCCTTGGAGCTGATGACGGAGCGGCTGGGGGACGCGGAGCGCAAGAGGCGTCACGCCAGGAAGGACGACTACAACATCGAGGTCTTGCTGGCAGTGGACGACTCGGTCGTACGCTTCCACGGGAAGGAGCACGTCCAGAACTACGTCCTCACCCTCATGAACATCGTAAGGCTTGGCTCCGCGGGGGCCGTGGCTCCCACCCTTCCCTTGGTTTACTGCTCTTCTGATGCTGGAAATCTGTTATCCTGGAAAAAAATGGGTTTGGGGGGGGAGGAAAAGTGCTGCAGGAAGGGCTGTTCCTTCGTACAGCCGGCTCTGGCATTTAATAGGTGTGGCAGTTGGAGGGATGGAAAACAGAGCCCTTTTCTGTTCATCTCTGACCCGTTTCCCTGTCCGGCGCGTTCCCCCGGCATGTTGGTTGCCATCGCTGCCTGTCACGCGAGTCCAAGAGCATCTTCTGTTCCTCCTGGCCAAAACCATCTCCTCCTCATGGCCGAAGCCTCAGCAAACGCTAGGGAAGAGGGTGGTGGTTGATTATTTAGTTTGAAATGACGATATTGATTATTTAGTTTGTAATTACGTAGTTTATTATGTAGTTTGAACAATATTGTTGATGGAGGGGGGAAGACTTTTATCGATGCTCAGAAGTTTTTTTTTGTGCTCCTTGGAAAACCTGTGTGTTTTGAGGATTAGTTGGATCTAATCCTGTGCGTTTTGAGGATCTGTTTGAAAAGGAGTTTATAGCAGCTTTACAGCATCTCTCCCCACCCGGTGTCACGGGGCAGCCTGGGCTGATTCCCTCCACACCTCTTCTTTCCTTCCATAGATGAAAATGTACGAATTTATGTATTTTTTAATGTAAAATGTACATTCAGGACACGTCCAACTCCTGAGAGATGTGGAAGGATCAATATTTACTCAGCTCTTCATCTTTCAGAAGGTTTGCTCCGCCGGTACCCGAACGTCTGCCATTAGGGTCAGCGTTCAAAGATCTCTTTCGTGTGCTGTCCTGTTTTTTGTTTCGTTTTCCATGCTTTATCCTCTATTTATTTATTTTTCTTTAAGTGCTCTTTTTGTCTGGTGATGGAAAGCGTTCGAAAGGTGCAGCCAGCTCAGAAATAACCAAGCTTTAAAGGTGCTTTTGCTTTTTGGCCGCTCGTTTGGGCGTTATTTCTGCCCTGGCAGGCAGGCTCCGGGGACGTTTTGCCAGTAGCGAAGGGGAAATTATCAACATAAAGGGTAAGGATTTGTGGAATTAGAGGCCAAGCGTAACGTCAGTCCCAAAACGGAGATGATGTTGGTTTTAGAAAGTAAATGCCTTCATTTCAGGGTTTTATTCTCCGGTGTGTCATCCCGGCGCCCGTGGTAGGATGCTCTCAGCATCGCTCACATTCGCTCTCTGCAAGTTTCCCCCCTTTTGCTTCTTAAACCCTTCTGACCCCGGGGCTCTTCCCACGTTACGGGGGTCGGAGATGATGTCATTTTTTTCCTTTCCGATCCTGAGGAAAGGGAGGGGGACGGACGGTTTGAGCGGCTGGGGATTGTCAAGCTCTAATCAAAAGGTTGGTTTTCAGGCGCATTTCATGGTTCCTACCCCGCGGGCAGGACTTTTCAGACAGTGAATGCGCGGGATGCTGTGCTGGGAGAAGGGGGGACCGCGCTCTATTCAAATAAAGGCGGCGCTGGGGACTTTAACGAATTAAATAAAGAGGGGAAAAAGCAGCATCAATAAAAGGCGGGGGGGAAACAGGATAATGCACGCAACAAATACTTCCCCCAAGTATTATTTTCTCCTATACATTCTTCCCCCGCCCCCTTCCCCTTCTTTCTCTCTGGTTTTGAGTGAGTTTTCTTTCCAGCTTTGCCGTGACCTCCATCCGCCTCCTCTTCCCTTGGCGCCGCCTCGTTTCCTTACCGGCTCGGATTGCCTTAAAACACCCGATTAAAAAAAAAAATGCTTTCTGGCCTGGATGGCAGAGAGGAGGGTGCCGGGGGTTGGCGGGGAGGAGCGTGCTGGGACCACACAGTTCAACACTAATCCCATTAGTTGGAGGCAAGGGGAAGGAGGAGAGGCTTGGCCAGCCCTCTAACGAGGAAAGGACTTAATGAGCTAGGCTGGAGTACGCTGGGGAGATCAAGATATATCCCTATCAAGATATATCCCAAGGAAAGGGGGCAGCGAGCTGGGAAGTTGATAATAAACTTTCCTGGCCTTTTCTGGGGTCCCTGTTGTGTGCCGAGGGGTTGATGGGACATGTACCCCTTCCCGGTGCTGCTGTAGGTAGCGTCCTGGGGCTGTCGCCGGGACACAAACCCTTTTATTAGGAGCTCGGTGTCGGGTGAAGCTCAGCGATAAATGATTCGTCGTGGAGAACTTTTTTTTAATAAAAATCCCTTATTTCATTGCCAGAAATGTGGATGCCAGGCTTTTCTTTAAACAGCGCTGCGTCCATCCCGGGAAGCTGACATGAGGATGACTGCTCCTTTTGTGCACCTAAGAGCTTCCCTGCAGGCTGCTGGCCCCGCTAGCTCCCAGCCCGCATTCCCAGCCGTTCCCTTCTTGGCTTGGAGGCTCCGCGAGGATTTTGGGTCAGGTTGAGGTGAGCGGGAAACGCATCCTTTGCCATCTCAGGCTTTGCGTGCTGGAGAAGGCGTATCTGAGCGCATCGCCTAACTCCGAGCCGAGCATCCCTGTGTGCATCCTAGCAAAATCTGGCCCCTTCCCTGATGCTGGGCTGTTGGGATGAGTATTTGGTGATGTGGCAGCTGAGGGAAGGCATCTTGCTCACTTCCTGTGGCAGGGGTTGCGGTGCTGTCGAAGCAAAGCGAGCATCCCACAGCAAAGGGTGGGAGAAGGGCTGGGAACCAGCAGGGGATCCAGCACCCTGTCAGGGGAAGAGGAGAGGAAATGTTTTGTGTCCTGCTTTGCTTTTCAGCCTCTTGTCCCTCCTTTGGGCTCCTGGGAATTACCCAATTAAGCCCGGGGCTTTGCCTGGGCTTTTCAATGGCCAACATGGTTTTCTCCTTTGGACTTCCCAGCTAGGGGCTCAGTTAAACCTGGTCCTGGTGGTAACTGGTTTGCTGGGTTTGTGTAGGTTATTGCCTGTGATTTGAAAAGGTACTTGGTGATTTCCCGTTGTTTTGAGTTACTAGGGAAGCCCAGTGAGTCACAGCCCCCTCCGGGCTGGGACATGCCCAATTCCTGTCCGGCACATCAGCCACATTACTGTTCTCAGGGGCTGGGTGACAAAATGTTACCGAGACCCCTGCGGGCAAAGGGTTAGGGGAGAGAAAAAAATCAAACCTCGAGCTTTATTTTTAACGTGGGATCATCCCAAAAATCCAAGCCGGAGCATGGATTGTTTGAGACACTGCTCTGCTGAATTTCAGGAGGGAGGCTGGGCTAAAATAATGGGGGGAAAAAAAAAAATAGTCCTTCTGGCCCATTCCTTTTTTTTTTTTTTCCTGGTGGTTCACGAGCCACCTCCTCTCTGACTGATAATAACAAAAAAATACCTCTGATGCCTCTTCCGCTTGCACATGCTCCCCCTCTCCCCCCTCCTATAGACTCACGTGTTTGTTGCTATGTTTTTGGGACAACATAGCCTGTTGTGCAGAGGGCTGGGATAAAATCTAAAGTCTTGTTCTGCAAAGCAAACCTCCACGTTGAAAATGTAGGTAACGTGGGTCAGCCCCTTGCAGAGGTGTGGGGGGGGGCGCACGTGTGTGTAGCGAGCCCAACGATGTGGTCAGGAGGACTTTTGGGGGTTCCTACACCCTCAGCCCCAGGAAATGGGCTTGGGGTGACTCCACCAGCGTGCAAACTGAGCGAGGGACTAAAAGAAAGGAGTTTAAAGATGACTTGGCTGTTCTGATGAAGCGTTCTGGGGTTTCGAAATGTCAGCTATTCTGCTGGTTTGGCAAATTCTTCTCGTGTCTCTCTGTCTTTGTTTTCCTTCCCTGAAGAACGGCGAGGTCTAGACGTTGCCAGTGCGGTTTGCTGTCGAGATCTTGTGTCTGGGGCTGCAGACTCGGGGCTGGCCAGACTTGCAGGGATTTAGGTAGGCAGCCTTGCCTCGCTCCCAGCGCCAGCGAGGGTCTGGGGGGATAGATGGCGGGGGGGCACGCGCTTTGAAAATTCGTTGAGCGTTTCGGAGGGGATGCACAGCGTTCTGATGTTCTTTTCTTTCTTTGTAAAGCTTAGCATCATCCCCTTGGCACTGCGGGGCTGGGGGCTTTGGGGTTGCCTGCTGGGGGGTCCTGCGGGCTGGTTGTTCTTGCTGGTTTGCCCGTAATATGCAGTTAGCCTTAAGGGCTGGTCGTTTTAAGGAGAAAACAATCCTCTTGTACATGAAATAGGAGAGCATTTCTTGCAAGGTGACGATATTATACAGGAATAAGAAGATCTTTATCCCATCTGTCTTCAGGGAGACAGGTCCCTTCACCGGAGCCCTTTGCTGAGCAGGTATTTTCTGGAGGGATTTTCTCTGAAGACTTTTGACTTGCTTAATGGGCCCTGCAGAGGGCAGGGGGAGTTGTGCCAAGCCTGCAAACTGCTCTCCGGGCCCGTTTCCATCCCTGCTGCCTGCTTGAACCAGCTCCAGGATGGGCTGATGGGCAGCAAGCGCCGAGCCCGTTTGATTTGTCCTTTTTTCTTTTTTTCCCCTCCATCAATTATTTATATCTGGCTATTAAGGGAAGTCCTTAGCCTTGGGCGGTCTGGTTCCACATCTGCTTTCTGAATTAGGCGTAAGCTGGTATCTCTTAGGTAGAAATCCCTGCCTAAATGCTGCCCTGCCCTGGAGAAACAGGGGCTGAGGTTTAGGGTTAACCCTTTGGCGCAGAGGCTGGAGAGGTATCTAGTCCCTGCTAGGTGGGGGAAGAGTGGGATTTAGCACTGCTTTACAAGGAAGATTGAGGGGATTAAATCCCATCTTGAAGTAATGCAGCTTCTTGCATCTTAGTCCCTTAATGAGCTGTTTCTAAGCTGCTCATGGTCCTGCTGCTGGCCGTAGCAGCTTCTCTAGCGAGGCTGAGGAAGGATGCTCAGCACTGGGAGGGTGTTGATGATGACATTTAGTTGTTGATGGCTGTGAAATGTATTGCTATTCCCACTTCTTTTATTTCTCCCAGGATAGCTAATGTCGTCTGGGGGTGCATGGGTCAGGGCAGGCAGCTTGTCTCAGATATGGGGACCGCTTGCAGGCACTGCTGGTGGGAAGAGAGGAGGGCTGCGGGGTAGGTCAGCCTGCATGGAGCAAACCTCCTGCCCCCACAGCTCCTCTGCTTGTGCTTCCTCCTGCCCTGGATGCGACCCTCCTCGTCTCCCACTGGTAGGGGTGGCCATGCGGTGGGTTGTCCCGGAACATCCTTTCCCATGGCATCTGCTGACCACCCTGCCAAAATATCCTGTGTAGCTGTGAAGGGAGAGGTGCTCCGAGTCACGGCAAGATCAGGCATCGGCTTGGCCGGATGCTCCGGCTGGCAGAGAGGTTGCTAAGGCAGGAACACGGCTCATCCCGATGGATCGAGGGGTCCTGGGGAGCAAGCAGCAGAGTGCTGGTGGATGATGCTGAGGTGCTGGCTGAAGAGGAGGGTTAATGGTGCTCCAGCTCCCTACGCGTGCTGGTGGCGAAGGAAAATGCATGAAGATTTGGGAAACTGAACGGAGTAGCCGTGTTTCTCCCTTGTTCCCCTGAACCATCCCCCAGGTCTAGCTCTGTGGCTCTTCAGGGCATATAGCCTGAAAAACACAGCATATTTTTAATTTCTCCCTCTCTCTACATTTCCCGCTCTTTTATACTGTCTGTCGTCTGACATACCTTAAGGCTGAAATATTTTTGTAAAGGGTCAACCTCCTGACGTGGGACTTCTCACATCCATTGATGTTTTCTCTGGGATGCCAAAACCTCCTACGGTCCAAAACCCGGGGCTGATCGTGACCCTTCTGGGGTGTTGCAGCTTCTTGCTGGGATGGAAGCATTAATAGGGATGGTCTGGTAATTTATTTACTGATTTCTTTCTTTTTTTTTAAAGCAGTTTTGCTGCATTCAAGACGTGTCAGGCTCAGGACCTGCGCTAACTCTCTGCAAAGCTCGGAGCCGCTCCACCGGAGCATTAGTTGTCACAGGGAAACGTTAATGTTGGGTCTTTGGGTTTAAAAATGGCCAGAGTGGGTATTTCAAACGGAAGCACAGCCTGTAAATCAGGGGGGGAGTCAGA
The DNA here is from genome assembly GCF_000690775.1 of Eurypyga helias. NCBI lineage: Eukaryota > Metazoa > Chordata > Aves > Eurypygiformes > Eurypygidae > Eurypyga > Eurypyga helias. The sequence continues at coordinate 8,412 of NW_010269244.1, forward strand.
AAGCACGTGTGCAGTCTGGGAAATGGCAGATTTGGATGTGGGCAGCAGTAAAGGTGCTGTCAACCAACCTTAAGCTTGAAAAAAAAAAAAAGAAAGAGAAACAGGGGGGGGAAAAAGAGAAATGTTCCATAAATCTGGTTTCATAATATCCATCTGGTCTGGAAAGCTTTGGTAGAGCCAAGGCAAATTGTTTCTTCAACAAAACTAAAAAAGTATATTTTAATTTAAATATTAATTCTGGTCACTATTAAAAATAATTTTAATTTGACTTCCTCAAATTTGCAGTGCACCCCTGTTTGTGGCAGTGTTCGTGTTGAGGGAATAAGAAAGACCCGGTCTCTATAAACTAGGGGTTTTCTTTTTGCTTTTCTGAACCGTATTCTCGTGCCGGCGGGCGAGGTTGGTGCAGGATGTCCTGCGCTTGCGTGGGTTTGTGGCTTCTCTCAGTGCCCCTCTCGCTGGCCGGCCGTCGCCCCGCTCGCCTCGCAGGGACCTTTCTCTTCTGGAGGTTCTTCTCGGGGCAGCACTCAGGAGTAGGCTATGCTTATTCATCCTAGAAGCGCAGAAGGAAAAGGTTATAGCTCATTATTTCCTTTTGCAGTGTCATTTTTCCTAGCCGACTGTTGACAGATATCTTGTTGACTCACAAGCCCTCCCTCTTTTCATTGTGTTTTCTTCTCCTGGGGTTTCTGAAGCGGTAGGTCAACTTTGACTCACCGGTATAACTGACTAATGCCCTTGCTTCGATACCATCGCTCGCCTCTCCCCAAAAGGCCGTTTTGCCTTTCCACCAAATGCAAGGATGCTGGATTCCGAAGCGTTTCCTTCCATCTGAGGAGTTCATGCTCCGAAGGGGGGCAACGGCTCGTTGCGAGATGCTCGGTGGTGGAGGCAGCCCCCGTGGGAGCAGCCTCCTCTGCTCTGTTGATGGGCTGGATGATGTCATTGACAGCCTAAGCCACCCATCCTGGGGAAATGTGGCTTATTCCTGCTTGGCTGGTTTTGTTTTATGGGTTTTACACAGGGGAAAATAAATAAAAAGAAGGTGGGGGTGGGAGGAGGGAGATGAGATCTTTGCACCTGGTCTCGCGTGGTCTTGGAAAACGGAGTAGGATGCTGAATGTTGAGCGTGGAGGGCAGGAGGGGCTTGAGAGCTGGGATGGTCTTAACTTCTCTTGTTTTGTTACCCTCCCCCCTTCAGGTGGATGAAATTTATCACGACGAGTCCCTGGGTGTTCACATCAACATTGTGCTGGTCAGGATGATCATGGTGGGATACCGCCAGGTAAATACAGCACTCGGACGTGGCGTAGAAGAGATGCCGTTCAGGCTGGCCCCTGCTCTTCGGCCGCTTTCCCGGCTCGAGCCCTGCTCTACGCGGGAAGGAGGGTCGCTGGAATGCAATACAGGCTGCCGATTCTCCCGAGGCCGGCGAGTGTGCCGCAGCACTGTGGCTTAGTGTCTCATCGCCGTAATATTTAGCACTTAGGTAAGCCCCAGCTTGGAAAAATGTGGCCGTTCAGGTCAAGCCTTGAAGCCCAAGTGACCACTGCGCTGAGCAGGGATGAATTTGAACCCTCATCTGGCTGGTTGTTGGAGCCTGAAGGTCTGGAGAGCCCCATAGCCTCCCAGCTCCAGGGAAAAGAGAGGTCCCAGGGGAGATAGAATCATAGAATCCCAGAATGGTTTGGGTTGGAAGGGACCTTAAAGCTCATCCAGTTCCAACCACCTGCCATGGGCAGGGACACCTTCCACTAGACCAGGTTGCTCAAAGCCACATCCAGCCTGGCCTTGGACACTTCCAGGGATGGCGAGTGGCTGCGATCTGCCTTTATCTGCTCGCTCTGGGGTGAGGGAAAACCATACGATGCTTCCTCGGAAGCTCTAGGGTGGCAGTAGATGATGGGACAAAGGTGACGTCCCAAACCGGGAGGAGCTGGCTATTAGTGAGGAGAAGCCAAGGCCAAGATCCCTTGTATCCCAGAAGCCCTGGAAGGCTCTGCTGGCTGTCCCCTGGCTCTTGGGGTGTTGGGCACGGACAGAAAAAGCACGGGAGGGTTTCATGTGGTTTCTCAGGTTGCAGTTATTTTTGAAGGCTCGTTTGAGCATGGCAGCCAAAAGATTTTCTTTAAAACAGTGTGATTTGCTACGCTTTTTGGCGGCAACCCCCTATTCTACGTGAAGTCTTCTAGCAGGGGTATTCATGACTCAGCAGAGTGATGTCCATGTGTGTGGTCCACAAATAAGCCCCATGAGGTCGTGGAAAAAACCTACTTGTTACAGAAATCTGCTCAGCTGGCAGAAACCAAATGCATCCTAGAGACCCGGGGATGGTTCTCAGAAGCAGGGGAAAGGACGGAGGCTGGCTTGTTCTTGGAGGCTTTTAGGAGACCAGAAACGCCACCTCCACCCCAGAAAGCCAGTAATGTGTCTGGCTTCCTCCCAGTGGCGTTGGTGTTCTGGGCTGGAGGATGATATATGGAGGGAAAGGGACTCAGCGCTGCAGTGTTACAGCCAGTAACCGAAGGGATGAGAGCCGAAGGGATCCATTTAGGATGATTTATTCTCCCGGAAGCCTGCGCTGGAGGCAGCTGCTTTGTCTAGTTGCTCGAGTTTGGGGAATGACGTGGAAGTGATAAGCAGATGTTTGAATCCAGGCGAGGTCTCAGCTAACTGCTGTTTGGGTCTGATGCTTCCTGAGCGGGTCTTCCTGCGGCTTCTTGTCTCCCACCTTGCACTTTATAGGATAAAACCTCCGTGGCTTCCACTCAAGGGCAATATTTCTTACCTTTCTTCCCACCGCTGCGGCTCAGCGGGTACCTGCCTGAGAGCATAAATTATTGTATAAAGCATAATTTATTGTATAGAGCAGCATTTATCTATGATTCTGTTCTGTGATTTATTTTATAGAGCGTAATTTTGCAAAATGCTAATCTTGAGGAGAAAAAAACCCAAAAGCTGAAGGACAAGGTGACTGCTCTAAAACAGTCCTGGACAGCTTCACCTATGTCCTGTTGCGGTCTCAGTCTCTGTGGGTCGGGTTTTACCGGGGAGCGTTGCTCTGCTCATGGCTGAGCATCAGCACCTTGTGACGTCTTGCTGAGGAGTCCGTGCAGGACCTGGGAATCCAAATCCTCTTTGCTTCCCAGCTGCTCTCCTCTTTTATATGCTGCTGCCCTGAATGCTTGTGTGAGCAAAGAAGGTCATATACCCTCCTGTACCAGACCGCATCCATTTGTGGGAATGATTTCCTTGCTGTTTCTCAGTAAAAAAAGGCGCAAGATCCTTTGCAGATGCAAAGTGGGATGTTGTTGCTTCCAGTGATGGAGAAGCAGTGCTTAGGAATCTTTCCAACCCCAAAAATTCTTGGCAGGTTCCTTCTCCCCCACTTATTTACCCATATTTTTCTTTCTTTTTTTTTTTTAAATTCTTTACCCAGTCAGTCAGCCTGATAGAGCGAGGGAACCCGTCTCGGAGCTTGGAGCAGGTCTGTCGCTGGGCTCATTCGCAGCAGCGTTCCGACCCGGAGCACGCAGAGTACCACGACCATGCCGTGTTCCTCACCAGGCAAGATTTTGGTCCCGCAGGTATGCAAGGTACTGTATTTATCTTGATCAGGTATGTGCAGTTTGCTGGGGTAAAGCCAGCGAGGGAGAGGATTTCTTGCAAACCCAGTCTGTTTTTTGGCCAGCAAGGTCCCGAAAAAAGTTTTAAAAATTAGTAATTTTTTTTAATGTGAAGTAGAAGAAAGACAGAATTAAGCCAGGGCATCAACCTGAACGGACAGAAAATCATCTTTATTCATTCTGCTCTCGCTTTGGTTTCATGCACCAGTCCTCCCCTTGTCCCACAGTGCCCTAAACAGTTTAAAAATAACATAAACCAAGATGGAATATCACTGGGACTATCACAGAGCCAGTCAATCCTTTCTGTCCTCTGGAGGACCTTTAAAACCTGGTTTTACATGGGTTGGTTTCTTGGCCCTTTTAGGAGTTGGGAGTAAATGCTGGGCCAAAGAGGAGGTCTTGCTGCAGTCCGCAGGAGCGATGCCAAAAGTCCTCTCACCCTCTTGGTGCAGAGCTTGTGCTGATGTGGTCTAAGAAGTTAGACATCTAAGCAAAAAATGAAACAAAATTTGCAGGAAAATTTTCTGGTGTTTCACAGCTCCGTTAGAAACACGGATGCTTTGGTGGCATCATGAGAAGTGACTTTTCCCAGTTCTCCTGAGCCTGCTGCCTCTGCATAGCCACCTCCGCCTTCCCACACTGCTGGCAAGGTCTGGATTTCCCATCAGGAGGCTCTCTTTGATGCCATGAACATGCTGGTAGTGGTTGATTTGTAGGACGAATCCTTGTGGTGCACATGGGAGGAATGAGAGATGGAGGAGTCCTGTCCTCACCTTGATTATCTCCCTGAAAAGGGTCTCCCTACAGCAGGGGATGAACCGCAGGAGATATCCAGCTGAAGGCCCTCGGGATGGCTGTTGGCCATCAAAGAGCAGAGCTTGGGTTGTGCCAACAGCCTCCCTGCCCAGCTGTTGACCTGCCTTGGGCACCTCGTCCGGAGTCGCGCAGCAGCGTGGGTGAAATACCAGCTTTTGTTTCGTTTTTCTAGACCCTTCCTGGCAAAGCGACTGTGTCCAAAGGCGTTGGTGAGAGGACCTTTTCTGGCATGTCGGCAGAAGAGGGAGACTGGCTGAGCTTCCCCTTGGTGGGAAGGAGTCGTGAAATTGATGGAGTAGCCCTGCTGTAGGGATGCTCGTTCCAGCTCCTTCCCCTTTTCCCTGCGGATATGGCTTCTTGCTTTTCACACACCTCCGGGACAGAACTTTGCTTTGTGCAGAAGTCCCTGTGGCTGCCGTGTCCTTGCCTGGCTGTGTTGCATGGCACAAGGCGCGGGTGCCTCTTGCCCATCGGGAACTGCCCTCTTGTTGGGCTGCTGGAATAATAACATCTTGCTCACTCTCTCCTCTTTTCCTCAAAACAGTATCTTTTTAGCTCTGAACACCCCTTTTCGGCTCAGGGCTACATGCAATGAAGGAGCAGACCGTGGCACCTCCAAGACACGCTCATGGCGTATGTTGACTGGTGGTATCTCAGCGTCTTGCCGAGCTGATGGCAAATACCTGCTGGCTTCTTTATCCACTGCTCTGGAGTGTATGTGCCAGCTGGGAAACATCTGCCCTGCTCAAACGTGTCCTGAAGCTGAGCTGAAGGCAGAGGTGGGCCTGCCCCAAAGACCCTACAGCCTAAATCAACAAGCCAGGAGAAAGGGAAGTCTTTGAGGATGAAATTCATAGAATCATAGAATGGTTTGGGTTAGAAGGGACCTTAAAGATCATCTAGTTCCAACCCCCCTGCCATGGGCAGGGACACCTTGCACTAGACCAGGTTGCTCAAAGCCACATCCAGCCTGGCCTTGAACACTTCCAGGGATGGGGCATCCACAGCTTCTCTGGGCAACCTGTCCCAGTGCCTCACCACCCTCTCTGGGAAGAATTTCTTCCTGATATCTAATCTAAACCTCCCTGATTTCAATTTGTACCCATTACCCCTCGTCCTATCACTACAGGTTCTTGTAAAAAGTCCTCTCCCAGCACCCTTGTAGCCCCTTCAGATACTGGAAAGCTGCAGTGAGGTCTCCTCAGAGCCTCCTCTTCTCCAGGCTGAACAAGCCCAATTCTTGCAGCCTTTCAGCATAGGAGAGGGGCTCCAGCCCTCTGATCATCTTCGTGGCCTCCTCTGGACTCGCTCCAAGTGGTCAATATCCTTCTCATCTTGGGGGTTCCACAGCTGGATGCAGCACTCCAGGTGGGGTCTCCCCAGAGCAGAGGGGCAGAATCCCCTCCCTCACCCCCCTGCCCACGCTGCTCTGGATCCAGCCCAGGATATGGTTGGCTTTCTGGGCTGCCAGCGCACACGGCCGGCTCATGTTCAGCTTTTCATCCCCCAGTACCCCCAAGTCCTTCTCCTCGGAGCTGCTTCCCACATCACAGGGACCTGGGAATAGAACCTAAATGCCAAGCCCGTGCCTCATCACTCCTTACAGTTGTGTCCCCAAAGAGTGATGGAGGTGGGGCTGGAATCTGACTCATTAACCCATTGTGGTCTTCTTAGCCCAGGCTATTTCCGTGCTGGCAAACCAACCACGCTCCATCACCACATCCCCGCCAGCACACCTCACCCTGTGTCGTGTCCCCTCCTCTTGGCCGGTAAACCAGAGCGGCGTTTTGCCTAGTGCAGCGCTGGTTAAGCTGGATGCAAGTCTTTGCAAAGCGTTGTGATCTTGAGGCGTAGCTCTCCTCTGTTGCAGGTCCAAGTCAAGCCCTGAGGAGGTGTACAGAAAACTTTTCCGTGCTGGCAACAGCCCTGTTCACGGCATCTCTTGAAGGGATGGGAGCAGTCATGCCCAACGCGGAATAATTTTGGAAAGCTGATGCAATCGTTGCTTTGGGAATCGAGGGAAGCTGGAAGGCATGAAAGGGAAGGGCAGGGAGGGACAGCTGAGCTGCTCTGCCCTTGCACGTGGGCTGCAAATAAAACTCTGTCCTTCAAGGAGAAATGCCTCTCGGCGGTGGACAGATGGGTTGTAAATCATTAAGTGCTGCTGCTAAATCCCTGTCTAAACCAGAAGAGTGCCACGGCCCTCCGCAGCGGGAGGGCACGGGGGGCTTTCTGCTCCGGGGTGGAGGATGCTTTTGCTTCGATTTTATTTGTTGCACTCCAGTTGCCCATGGTCGGCCTTTGAGCAGGCTGGTGGTCCATGTAGGAGGTCAGAGAGGCTGAAAGCAAGTAGGAAGTGTCCATAAAGAAGAATAAAGTGCGTTTGGAGGCAGCGAGAGTCTGGCTGTTGCCTTGCTGGTACAGCGAGGACATGTCACTTTTCCTACGTGAGACTCTGGTAAAAAGCGTTTGCAGGCTCATCTAGTCTTTACCAATTAAGTATTTTCCAAGTAGTTACTTCTTCCCATCGTCCTCCACGAGAACCCTTTCGTTCTTTGAGTTCTCCCTGGGGCCTTAATGATGAGAGACCGGTGTCTGCCTTCCTGAGCATCCACCTTTTCATATTCTTTCGTTCCGTCTGGGGTCCAGACACTCAGAGACTGATCGGGAATTTGTCCCATTCTCATCCTAGACAAAATATATTTGCTCTCCCCTTGTCCAGAAAACTTTCCACATATTTTCTCTTTCTTGCAGAAAGTTTCATGGGAAGGGAAAAAAATATTTTTAAGTGATTTATCCAGGATTTGACTCATTACTGTGTGGTTAAACTCCATTATCTGATTCTCAAGCTCTTCGTTTGGTCTGTTACCTTTTGCTCTCCTTTTGACTGCAGTGCCCGTTGAGCATGTCATTTCTCCGCTCTCTTTCTTAAGGTGTTATAGTTTATTTGTTCATTGGGGTAAGCCTCACTGCCCACTTGAACGTGGGGAGGATGAAAACCAAACGCTCCCTCCAGTAAGTAAAACCCCGAGTGTATTTATTGAAGCTGCTTGGAGAAGATCCTTGTCATTGCGGAGGTTTCTCGGGGGGTTCTGTGGTGCTTTGCAGGCAGAAGTGACCTCGCTCTGCATGTAATGAGAATCGGATATTTATTTAACCTTGGGCTTTTTGCTCGGCCACTTGGGTTCATCCAAGGCTTCTCCTTCGCTTGGAGCGCAGGCAAAAATGCATCCGTCGCTTCCCACAAAATACCGTGGGAGTGAGCTCTTCAAGGCTTCGTGTCCAGGCTTGTTTTGAAAAATCAGATTATTATGAGGAGAGGAGTTTCCTTCAGAAGTTCTGATGCAGGTGGACACCCTGGAAAATCTTCACTCGGTGATAAATAGAAATATCGAGGGAAATGCTTGTCCCCCAACCCCCTTGGTTTTGCCTGGAGTGTTGGTAATTTCTGGTGTGCAGCGGTGCAGCAGCAACCTGTCCCTTGGCCCATCAGGGACATCCAAACTGCTTGGTGCACCCACAAAGTCAACTAATGCTGACTGTTGCTGTAGAGGAAACCTTTTATTTTTTGCTTTAATCTCTTGTCCTCGGCCAATTGTGTGGTGCTGGGACCCACCGGCTCCTTCAGCTTAGGAATTAAGCTGAGTGCAATGGCATTTTTTCTTCTCCACCCTATTCCAGGACTTGGTGTGGAGCAAGTGGCCCATGAGGATGGTGATGGATGGGATCCATGGACCCTGTTGTTGGTGGGGGTGTGTGCAGGAGGGCAGGCGTAGGGGTGTGAGCCCACCCTCAGCTCATCAGCACCCCTCTCCTGCTGCAGCTCAGCCTCCCTCTTGGCTCACTGGGCTTTCCCTGTGGAGCATCTCTGTACCCAGGGCAGTGTTATCCAGCATGGTTCTGCCCTGCTTTTTACTTCTCGGACCTCTAAGACCTTCCTTCACTAACTTCATTTCCCTTGATGCCAAAAAGGGTCGGTCTTAAAAAAAAAAATACAGTAAAAAAAAAAAAAAGATTGGAAAGTAAATTCTAGAAGGTGCCAAGGAATTAATTGAATTGGGCAGAAATAACGTGAGGGGAAAAAGGGAACATACACCAAAACCGAAATGAGGCATTGCTGAATGGGGAGGAGGGGGAGGAGGCTTCCCTGCCCACAGCTGCCCCACTGCACTGCACTTGATCGAGGGCTGGGGTCTGGGGGGTGCGTGGTCCTCCCTGGCTCTCTGGTGGGGGGTGCCCCCGTGCCTGGGGCGGGTGCATGTGCGGGTGCATCGCAGGGGTCCCCTGCGGTGAGCGAGGCTGTGTTTTTGGCGGGGCTCTGGGGGACACCTCACGCCTTTTCATTCTCTCTATTCCTTTATATTTTTCTTTTTTTTTTTTTTTTTGATGAGAAACGAGGGGTCTGCCATGTCTTGGCTTGCGGGCGG